>NW_011351634.1:0-3199 GCF_000735185.1 Notothenia coriiceps | reverse complement strand
TTTACCTCCATCCACCGACACGTGGATCTTACGCTGTGTCCCCTAACACACACACACACACACACACACACACACACACACACACACACACACACACACACACACACACACACACACACAGGAACACGTTAGGGCCAAAGATAGCAATGCCATAGACATTCTTCATAGGTTCATTCTGTTTTAATCACATTTTTTTAGCCAGGGAAAAATGAATAGCTAAAGTAACAAAATTGAGCTTTAGCGCTGTACCTTTAGCTCGTAAAAAGAGACAACGGTATGTTTGGGTAAATATCCTTATTAGTTAGTATATGATCACGCGGTATGGATTTAATAATATGCTGTGAACTGATCACAATACGAGTTAAACTACCTCCAGATGAGGCCTGGCTGAATCAATCATATTCTGATCAAACACTGCCATAAGACATGGTTTGCTTATCTAAATACAAATAGCATGTTAACAACATTTGTGATTAGAGTCCACAAAGGCTAGATACTGCATGTTTTTATGATTGTTATATGGGTTAACTGGCCCTTGGCTTTGAGTCATCATTTCGAAACATTTACTTGCAGAGACACACGCATACCTTGCCAGTCATGATAGAGGCAAAAACAAAGCGCCCCCCCAGTACGAAGGAGAAAACTCTGGTTGCGATGGTTTGGAAACTTCGACCATAATCTGCTGTCTTCTTTAACTGCAGCATTCCTTTACCTTCTAACAGGAAGAAAGAGGAATTACTACATGTAACGCAGGATTTTAAATAGACATGTGAATAAACTGTGTTCACTTACTGCATGATCCATTGTAGTTTGTTGTAAAGTAGATGCTGTTTTTTGGACCCCTATATTTGAGAAAAATGAAGAAACAGTAAAGGAATGAATCTGTAGAAAGATCTAATTGTGCTTTTTTTTTTTACTTCTAGAGTCCTCGGAGTTCAAATGTAAATGACTTTGAGAAATGGTAGAGATAATAGATTATGGTTGTGGTTTTTTCTAAGTGCTTTGCTAGCGGTGCAAACATCAAACCCTCCCGGGCTGAGCTCCAACCAATCTGGCTGTGTTCGCTGCCAAAGGGGACGAAGGTTTTCACACTGCAGAGATTCTGCCGGTTAGAGAACTGTGGGCTGAATAAGAATGCCTTCGCTGACTCATGATTCACTCTGACTGCAGCCTCAGCTCCCTCTCTCAATGTCAATTTAGGTCGAGGTTTAAATAACAGCTGTGGTCACGCAGAGCTATCAAAATGGTCCCACAATGCAGCGCTCACAACCACAGGCTGACACCACCACTACCCCATGTGAACTCGAGGTGTCCAAAAGCAATGAAAGCAGGAGAGTCAGGAGAGTGATCCAAACTGTGGTGAGAAAAGCAGCTGGAATAACACAAATGGACAAATAAAACACACACAAACACGGAGGCTGTGTGGGGACAAATATGCTGTTTCACACCCTGTCAGAGTTTCAGGACCCAATTATAACACAGTTTATATTTCACTCTGTACTAATCACACATCAATTACTGACTTAAAGAAGTCTCTGGTTTGGGACGTGTATTCAAGTATTACATTATATAGGATTAGGAGGAGGAGTGGGATCAGAAAACAAGATGTTATGTACTCTTGTCTTTTACTTAAGGAGGGCAGCCTGACCCTAAAAGCATGTTCTCAAATTGTTCTATCTGGATTTACAGTTTATGGATTTACTGCTGTGTTTGCGCCATGGAACATAAATATATGATTTTCCATTTAGTACACCAATAAAGTCTCTGCTTCAGGGCTTTATTTAGTCGTAGCTATGAAGACGTAAATCATGAGGTTGTCAAGGGAGAAGGAAAAAATGAATACCAATAACTAACTGCCAATGACTAATAGGTAATAAGTAATAGTATTTAAACACGTGGTCCAAGCCCCCAACCCAATAATTCGTATCCCCATTGTTTAGTCTGGGTTCTTCAGTATGCCATCTGTAACATATTTAGACTGACAGGTTATGTAAAGGAGAATTCTCACCATCTGACCAAACAAACACCTTCATGGATTTTCCTCCAGGTGGCGCCAAAGTCCTCCGACAGCCACAGGTCCAACTGCAGGGAAAAGGCTCAGTTAGTAAAGAAGTGTTCATAGACTTTTGTGTTAGGAGTGGACTTTTTGATAATATTGTTGATTTAGAAGAAGTCAACCATGTAATTATGAAACGTGATTAAGTTATAAACTCAAATCGATTTGGTCTAAAGATTGAAAGCTGCTACCATGATACTGAGCGTCACAAGTGTGTTGCAGTCTCCGGGGTTGTACAGCATCTGAATGAGGGGCTCAAACGGCAGGTCGGTTGGAACAAAGGTCAAGCCAAAGTCTTGAGAGCGAAAGAGTTTAAACCCGCCGATGTCTGACACATCTCCAGTGAGAATCACCTGAAACCAAACACAGAGATGAAATGTCCATCATACACTAATAACATAACATTAGACTTATACTTTCCTGTGTTATTACAAGACCAACACACAAACCACCATGTAAGTTAAGCTCAATAATGTGAACATTTCGGCTCACCTTGCCAGAGTGGTCAGGACTGATGGCGAAGCCGAACTCGCTCTGGATGAAGGTGTGGTTGATCAGGTGCGTCACATCTTTGAACGTCTTCCCATAGTCTTCACTGACACAGGGACAACGTTGCAGTTAGACCCTCTGACCACAGCTATGACTAATAATGAACTGCTACATTTCCACTGGGTATTTCTCACCTCTTGTAGAGATTGGACTGGCCAAAACGCATCATGAACAACGGCACCTGGAATGTGGTCAACACCAGCAGGACCTGGGAGAAGAAGCAGGATAACACAACAGTCTCTACAACATATTCATATGTTTAATTCAAACATTTTCAGTCATGTAAACAAACTCACCCCGGAACCGTCTCCCACCCAGGCCAGTGACAGTGAACCCATGGTGCTCACTTTGAAGGTGAACTGTAATGAAAGGAAAAAAGTGAGTTTTTAAGGAAACAATCAATCTGAGTAATTCTTGCCTAATGTTCCTTGACTATGATTATTTAAAATATTTCAGGCACATGGTATTTGCTTAATATTCACTCGACTGAAGGAAATTCACACTTAAGAGTACACAGTTTAGTCTTAAACAAAACACAAGAGAGTTTGTGTGTGTGTGTGTGTGTGTGTGTGTGTGTGTGTGTGTGTGTGTGTG
>NW_011351633.1:0-4766 GCF_000735185.1 Notothenia coriiceps | reverse complement strand
ATGATGAATATGATGAGTCATGATGTGAATATGATGAGTCATGATGTAAATATGATGAGTCATGATGTGAATATGATGAGTCATGATGTGAATATGATGAGTCATGATGTTAATATGATGAGTCATGATGTGAATATGATGAGTCATGGTGTAAATATGATGAGTCATGGTGTAAATATGATGAGTCATGATGTGAATATGATGAGTCATGGTGTAAATATGATGAGTCATGGTGTAAATATGATGAGTCATGATGTGAATATGATGAGTCATGATGTTAATATGATGAGTCATGATGTGAATATGATGAGTCATGATGTGAATATGATGCGTCATGGTGTAAATATGCTGCGTCATAGTGTATATTTTCTCTATTGTTCTCATGTTGTTGTTGTTTACCTGCCATTTCCTCCTCAGGATATACTTCTTCATCCTCTCTTTGGAGAGTTTCTTGGTTGTCATAGTGTTGGTGTCCTGTTTCAGCCATTTGTGATCGTAGCAATGAGCACAGGTGAGGCGCTTCCTGACACACACAGAAACACACACCCAGTCAGTTTTAGAGGTCTCGGTCTGTCCTTGCTCTACTTGCTGTCCGAACACGTTGTGAGTTTTCTTACTTCATGTCTTTCTTCAGCAGGTTGGTGATAAAGTCTTTGGCATCTTCTGAGATTTCGTCGAAGGCATCGTCCTCAAAGTCCCAGGAGGCCGAGGTCACGTTGGACAGAGTCTCATTGTCATTGTCGCCCATAAAGGGAGACAGACCGCTCAGCCTGAGACCCGAACACAGAGACGTTCATTACAACCAAAACTTCACCTCAAAACTACAGAAAAATGATTTAACTTCATAAGAGGTGAAGAATATTAATTAAAATAAAAGTTAACCTAAAGTGTAGAATTGCTAAAGTTATAACGAGTTGAACCATCAAATTTGACAAATGAGATATGCTAAGATAAGTTATGTTACAGTTATTTAAATTAATTAGGGAAAATAACCCAACGTGATATAAAATAAAATGAAACTGAGCTAAGTGACGCTAAGCTAAAGAAGCTAATCTAAAAGCTATACTAAAGATAACAGTGTTGAAGTGAACAAAATCAATACAAATACACTTTACCTTCTAACTTTAAAATAAAGAAAACTGAGTGAAATTAAAACAACAGGAAAGCTTTGTGTGGTTAAACAGACTCACAGAAGCTTGTTAGCTCGTTAGCTCGTTAGCACGTTAGCTTGACTCACAGTATATAACAGATGACTCCTATACTCCACATGTCGGTGGGATAACTGATGGCTTCGTAGTTGATCACTTCAGGAGCCACGAACTCTGGAGTCCCGAACAGAACCTTCAGAGTCCCGGCGTTTTCTGTCAGAGAACAGAACCAACATGTTACGGTTAAAAAACCTGGTAGCTTAGCGTTAAGCTTTATAGCCCAACGTTAGCGTTTTACTTCAAAAATCATAAAGTGGACTTTTTCTCAGAATTTGACTTTTTTCTGAGAATTAGACTTTTTTTTCTGAGAATTTGAATTTTTTCTCAGAATTAGAATTTTTTTTCAGAATTTGAATTTTTTTTTACATAATTTGACTTTTTTCTCAGAATTTGACTTTTTTTCCTAAGAATTTGACTTTTTTCTCAGGATTTGACTTTTTTTCTGAGAATTTGACTTTTTTCCTCAGAATTTGACTTTTTTCCTCAGAATTTGACTTTTTTTTCTCAGGATTTGACTTTTTTTCTGAGAATTTGACTTTTTTCCTCAGAATTTGACTTTTTTCTCAGAATTTGACTTTTTTCTCAAAATTTGATAATTTAACTTTTTTCTCAAAATGAGATCATTTGGTAGATATTAAACTGACCTAGTCGCCTGGCGAGGCCGAAGTCGATGAGCTTGATTTTGCTCCCAGTCTTCCCCACACACATTATGTTCTCTGGCTTCAGGTCCAGGTGTACGATGCCCTGCTTGTGGATGAAGTTCACCCCGTCGATGATCTGCAGCATGTATTTAATCACCTCTCTCTCCGTCAGCTCAAAGTCTTCATCGATGATCCGCTCAAACAGCTCGCCACCAGAGATCCTGAACAGAAACAATTCCTGCTGTTAGAAATATATAATAATGTTCCTGAGTCTTACTGAATCTTCTCATCTATAACCGATCCCTGGATCCTGAACGGAAACATCTCCAATTAAAAACATGAGCTGCTGTTCACAGATAACAACTTGTTCTGTTATACAATACAGCTTTATTTATTTAAAACCTCCACACAAAAGTACTTTTCTCAGAATTTAAGAATTGTACTTATTTCTCAGAACTTGACTTTCTTTCGTCAAACAAACAAACAAACATATAAATCACGCAGCTCAGCTCACATACCATAAAACAATACTAATAAAAACAAAAGACACTTTCAAAGCAAAAATCTACAACATGTCAAATATATAATAATGTTCCTGAGTCTTACGGAAACTTCAAATGTATAGCCGTTCGCTGGAGGCTAAAAGAAAACATCTCCAAATCAAACACGAGCTGCTGTTCACAGATATTAAAGTAAAATGTCCTTTTTTTAACGATGTGATCTTTAATCAGTGCTGAAGCTTCATATTATTGTTATTTATTTACTGAATGTTAACAACCCACTTCCTGTGCAAGCTCTCCCTGTTTATTTAGCAGATAATGTTTTTTCCAACCGGTTTAAATGTGAGCAGTTCTTTCCATTTAATCTGCAATAGGCAGACATTTTGAGATTCTGGTCGAGCTCGGGGTAATAAAGTAAATATGATGTTTTCACAGTAAACGCAGATAAAGCCTTGTTTTTGTTCAGAGCCAGATCTATATTTAGCAGACAGGAAATAGCTGCTCACATTCCTCTCATGCTCAGCCCCTACATTATTTTCCGACGTTCTCAGAAACATCTCGTCTGCTGCGGGTTTTTAAATTCCTACACTAAAGCAAGATGGATGAAGACAACATTATTATCATTAACAGTGACAAAAACTGAAGTATAAAAAATGAAGTATAAAAACAACAAATTGTGTTTTTTCTGAGGATTAACATTTGGAGTTTTAGAAAAAGCTGAAAGTTAGATTTCTTCACCTTCCCTTTGACGGCTATCTTAACTCAGCTAAGGTTTTCAGAGATCACATGGATCTGTTGGCTTCAAGACTGCCAATGTTTTAAAAGTATAATGTTAAGAAACAACATACTCGTTAATATCTCAATGCATTAAGCTAACCAGCTGCTAGCTTTCACATCAACTGTCGCCTCCAGACATAAACCTCATGACACCAGTTGTTACACAAAGCATTCATCTGGTTGCACCTTAGAATTTAATGTATATTTAATGTATTATTTTAATAGTTATCACTATCCGGTTCGGAACCGGTTCCAACATTTAGATTCCAACGGCATCATTTAGACATGTGAATTTTGGTTCCGCTTTTCGATGCCTGAGGAAATGTTGTCGCCGCTCTCCGTAGCCTACTGTATGACTGCGGCGGGCGGGAAATGTAGCGTTGTACCACTACCTACACTTCCTACAGCGTAACCTGGGACCAGGGCCGGCGCGTCGCACTGGCGTTATAGATGTTGGCCTAGGGCGCCAGATCTGGGGGGCGCTGCGCTGACAGCTCTGGGAGGGAAAAAACATTTTTGACCGTTGGTGCTCATCCTAATTTTCAGCCTTGATGTAACAACATTCATAATTAAGTAAATGTAACACCCTTTTCACCCCGGTTACACGTTTCATTTGCCCTGTACGATGGGGGCTGTAAGTGATGAAAGTGGGGGATGTTGGCTTATCTGGCGCCCGCAGCTCACAGCCAAAGTGCGAGTGAGCGAGGGAGAGAGGGAGGGTGCACCGGTAACAGCACTGTTGTTATTAGCATCTGGTGCTAGCTGCTCTAACGGATATAAGAAGAAAATATTTCTACAATGATGTGGAGGAGAGTCCTCTCCAGTCAGACTGAGAGGCTGATAACTACAGCTCAGTGAGGAAAAGGACTCTGAACTTAGACTAAAGTTAACTATCTAAACCCTCAAACAGATTGGTCACAATTTATGTAAACACATATTTCCAAGGCACTCCTTTATAATTATTGGGATAAACAGGTTTTAAATCATTCCAATATATACTATAGGACAGTAAACCAGACATATCGTTTTAAACTGGAGAGATAAAAAAATATGCATAAATAAAATATATTACTGTAAACTAAACTGTGTAAAAGTTTCTCCAATAAATGTAATTTTTTTGTTGGAAGAAGCATGTATAATTTTTTTACCCTGCCCCTCAAAGAATCGGAATTGAGAACCATTAAGAACCGGAATCCAAAAGTAGAATCGGAATCAGAATCGTGGAAATTCAAACGATACCCAACCCTAGTTATCACTGGATCAAACGGTATTTAACTGTATTTCACTGTACAATATTTAATCTTAGATTCTGTTTCTTTCACCTGCACTATTTTATTAAAGGTCCCATGTCATGGCCATTTCTACTGACCATAGTTCCATTGTTGAGGTCTACTAGAATAGATTCACATTGTTCAATGTTCCCAAACTCACATTGGTTTCTCATACAGCATCTCTGTATAGTCTGAGTATTCACTCTCTGTCCTACACGGCTTGTTTGAGCTCCTGCCCCACCCCCACTGTGCTCTGATTGGTCGGCTCGCCCACTCTGTTCTGATGAGTCCACCACCGTTACAGCTGAACATCAGTGATTATGTTTTACAATGGCGTTTGTTAGCAACCAGGAAATGACACCAGTAATG
>NW_011351632.1:13703-16232 GCF_000735185.1 Notothenia coriiceps | reverse complement strand
CATTAAAAATTAAATAATCAGTTGCATTCATTTCTTATGGCTCTATCTGCAGCTTTTCCAGAGTCATTTCTTATGATTACATTTTTCCACAGGCCAACAACAGCTTCAAAAGAACAATTTCTCTCAAAGAAAAAAACAAACATGCCCTGTTGTCGTAAGAAAAAAAGTGCAAAAGGAAACATCCATGTAAACTCAGTGTGCTGCTCTGTGATGCTAGTTTAAGCCAGATACTTGGCATCCCATCTTGGGTGCAAGTTCATCAATGTTTGGGGTCAGGCTCTGAGCTGAGGAAACCCTCAGGATTGAGTGAAGGTGTCCGTGCAATATACCGGCGGGCCAGATCTAATAGTAATTAGAAATTATCCAGCGGGCCAAAACTAAATCCACCAAGGGCTTGATTTGGCCCCCAAAGTGGGGTCGCGAGGTGATTACAAAATAAAAATATATATATATTATTAATAATAACGTGTGCATAGACATTTTTCAGGGGCGGACTAGCCATCTGTATAATTTCCCCGCAGCGAGGCTCCCCCCGTTGACAATCCACTAGCGCAGTGTTTCTCAAACTTTTTCATACCAAGGACCACTTAACCAATAAAAAAACACTCACGGACCACCTAACTCCACAAATATCCAAAAACAATAGGCCTGCTCACCACTCCAACAGTACATAACAGCCTAATAATGACAGCTTGACCTTCTCTACATCGCCTCGTTCACACAATAAATCAACAATACAAATACAACTACAGATCATAAGCATTTTGTTCAAATGCGATTTAAAATGCTCTCAGGTTTTATACCTCTTATGAAATGTAGACTACATTTATTACGGAGTTTATGTCCGATACAACAGTTGACAGGGGCCGCCAGTCTCTGGCACCGTTATTTTGGGGGTCGCGGGCTGAACAGTTTGGGAACCCCTGGTCTAGATGACCCCAGGTTCTCAAGGTCTTAAACCCTTATTAGCAACGAGGTCAACTGCACAATTCCATAGCTCTCTCTTCATTCTTCTATGAATACTGCTGAATAGGTTTCAAATGGATCCTCTCAGCTGCTAACATGTAGGGGCATTCAAGAGAACTCCTGGTGGTAAGATATATATGAATTGTGTATACGTTCCCTTGACACAAAATATGCACTCCTCTTCTTATACTCAGTGGACTATTACTACTTACAGGATTGATAGAGGCCACTTGACACAGGGAGTTATATATGAATTATTGTTGTCTGTGTGAGTGTCTTTGAAGAGAAAAAATAAGAGATAAAGAAAAAGTACAAAAGTCAAGCATACTGTACCAGATTCACCATTGTCAGTGGACCGCCATAAACATATTTTGTGTGTGTTTGTGTGTGCGTGCGTGTGCGTGTGATAATAGCTGTGCTGGACTCTTTCACCTGCCAGTCACTGTTTGACGCTTGTTTGTCCTTCAAGTCTGGCACCAGCTTCTGAAATCACATAATCTGTCTTGCTGTAAGTGCAGACAAAGTAACCATAAAAAGACAAATCTGCTCCCATAATGACTCAGAATGTATTATACCACTAATTTAAAGTGCCTTAAATGTCAGATTTTGTATACACTTGTCCCTAGCGTTTGGTATGGACCAGAGGAGCACAAGGTCAGGACAGATCCTTGTTAACAAGACTTGTAAAACGATCAGAAGGCATGAAGTGTTTTTCGTAACAAATCTGATGTCATTTTATCCTGGGATATGTTATAATGAAGTAAAGTCACATCTATGTTAGCTTGAAGACCCACCTTTGACAGCTTTTACACAGACCAAATGGAGCCCTCATTTTTTCAGGTTACCATAAAGAAGTAAACAAACTAATGATAGTTTTACTTTACATTTTTTGTCATGTGCACTATAAACTGTGGTTTAGTAAGACTTATAAGACATGATGTCACTGTCATATTTTAAGCTTGTTTTAGGGTTAGGGTTGGACAAAAAAGAAAGTATAGCATTAAATATCGCAAATAAATGTGGCCATTGGTCAAGTAAGTGCCACACAATAGCTATTAATATTGTAAGAACCGTTATAATGTTCAGTTCAGTATTACAAATTACACATTTGCCAGTAATCCAGTTAGAATATAGAATAGAATATATCTTTATTGTCATCAGTGGTGTAGTGGGCGTTGGACGCGGGGGTACGCCGTCGCCGTACCCCCACTTATTTGGAGCATGATCTTTTTTTTAATAGTCTAATAAATATAAATTCACAAGAAGAAAGAGGCTAGCAGCACCGAAGCTACAAGTGAAGCTGCTAATAGTACTACATCATCAGAAGAGACGTGGATAATGCTAGCACTAACGTTAACGTTAGCTGCGCTACCATCGTTCCCCTGGCTAGCTCAAGCTCACCTTTCCCAGAGGTATGGACGGAGGAGAAGTGGCGGAGGAAACAAGAGGTGTGTGTGTGTGTGTGTGTGTGTGTGTGTGTGTGTGTGTGTGTGTGTGTGTGTGTGTGTGTGTGTGTGTGTGTGTGTGTCTGTGTGTGTGTGTGTGTGTGTGTGTGTGTGTGGG
>NW_011351632.1:6550-6848 GCF_000735185.1 Notothenia coriiceps | reverse complement strand
AAACTTTTGGCCCGTAATTTATTTTCCTCATTGTAGCGACCAGAGAGGGGAGAAGGGGGGGATATATCCAGTCTCTGATAGTGTTACGTTATTATCGGTTATTATGCGAGTGCTCTGTTTGATTCTGAAATTGTATATAGTTATATAAATATATACATATATGTGTGTGTGTGTGTGTGTGTGTGTGTGTGTGTGTGTGTGCCACATCTGTAGCCTGTTATTGTCTCATTATACCGCACTGTGAATGAATTAAAAGTAAATATATAAGTGGTCATGAACACATCCGTCCATCAGACAG
>NW_011351632.1:0-6503 GCF_000735185.1 Notothenia coriiceps | reverse complement strand
TTCCCCTCCTCGGCTCCTCCGCTCGCATCTCCTGAGGGCGGGACTAAGTATCGAGGATAGGACTCGAGGAGGGAAGTCGAGGAGGGGAGTTAGAGAAATGAGAAAGGGCCAGGGAGAACAAAACAGCAAAACAACACCCATAACAAGAAATACAAAACTAAAAACGTGAAAAAACTTTAGGATGGTGACAGTCTTTTCTTTGGGCACTCAATTCAAATATTTTATTAACCTCCACTATATATATTAGCCCCAACAGTAATTTATTAGTCAATCGCAATCATTGATGTGAATGTTTGACATATCCTCAATAGGGATGTCTGTCTTTCTTTACATGTAATAGAACTAAATGGCATTCCCTTTTATTACATCAGCTTGACAAAATCCCTGTGAGTTGCCTTCTCTTATTACTGTCGGGCCCAGAGTAAAAACGTAACTAGCAGAAGCTGAGGGATTTAGGGACTTTTCCCCCTGTGTTTTGCCTCTGAGGCTAGATTATGTCCGATCTTCTCAATTAATGCTGTTGTAAAACTGCAACTCAGCGCTCCAAAATAAACTCCCTGCATTATGTATACCCAAATCAACTAGTTACAAGTTTAACTAACCTTACATTCTCCTTAAATTCTGATATAATTGTGAATCAAATAATTCCGTAAAACAAAGCAGCAATAAATGAATCATTATCAGGTTTTTAATAATGAAACTGATCGATTTTAAGAAGCCCTTTCCACTGTTCATTTATTATTGGTATTTCAGCAAACCTGTCTTTCCTGAACTTCTGCCACAAATCAAAAACAGACTGACATTAGATGTTCAATCAGCCCAGAGATATCCACCGAATCCCCAAACTGCCATTTTAAAATGTCGACGGTGCTTCAGAGCGCAGCGCGAGAAATATACCAGCTTACGCTCCTTAATAATCATTACTTTTGAAGAGAGCGGGGACAGAGGTCATTAAAAGTTTATGCCAGTGAAACCAAATGTGATCAAACGTGGCCTTTTTACAGGTTTCTGAGAGAGAATGAAAAAAGACTATCACAGTTGTTCATTAAAACCATCTCTCATTGTTACTGCTGAGTAACGCAATATTATTGCTTTCAACTGACCTAATACAGTTAGGTGAAATCTGTTGACATTATAGATTTAATTAAAGTCCACGTTTCAGTTTTTTCAGTGTGGGGGTGTCAACAGTAATGATTTGGCACTAATAATTATTCTGGGAACCCTAATGCATTACAAAAAATGAACGCAAATTCATTCAGTTTGAACCCTTCATTTCCCCCTGTCATTCCAGCTCAGATTTTTACCATGAAATGCATGGCAGGGAAAAGGCAAGAAAAACTGAAGAATCAATGCAGGCTACATGTATTGCTTCACTTGTTGGCTTTAGGTGTGGGGAAAATGGAGGAAAAGACCGTCTGAGATAGCCAGTTATTGAAGTTGCACAGTAGTTGGAGAAAGAGGAAGATCTGGCCACGAATAAAAGATAGTGCCTCGAAATAGTGGCACCTAGAATACTATAAGAACATTATGCCCTGAATAGCACACATTATACAGCGGGTGATCGCAGGGTGTCAGAGAATTTGTCGGAAACATTTCTAACTACCTGCCCTCTGATTCCTCGTATCAGTTTGCATGCATTTCTTTATTACAATACCACATGTGCATTTTTATTTTTTCTGAATAAAATGTGATTGATTGATTGAATTGATTGACACCATTAGTTAAAATTCTCTTCTCCCTCTCCTTGATTAATTCTCTGTCTGTGAGATGATGTTTGTGTAGTCGTGTGGCTCAGACTCTGTTAGGCCACAATAACTATATATGTTTACATTATGTTTGCCAATTACACTCACTTTAAGCTTGATGGTCTTTCTAAACATTGTTTTATTACTTTCCAGCTGCCAAAACTCATGAGGATCTGACAAAAGCAATAACACATTCATCTGAAAGCCTTGAGTTATTACTGTGCTTAGAGATTTGTACTTAACCAACAATGATTTACTTACATCTTCCCCCTGGATTTTGACTCTCAGGCTAAAGTATATACATTATGTCCCATATTGTCAATTGAGGTTATAACAGAACTGCAGCAGTTAATCAGGGCTTGAATAAGAACCCACTCCTCTAGTTTATTATTTGTTTTACAATAACTTAGTAGTCTCCAAAAATGAAGAAATCGAGCATCAATGAATGAGAGTAAATCACAGCACTATTTGAAGACATTTTTTTTGTGGGGCCATTCTTTTATTGTATGATTTATTTCAATGAAGGCTATTAATTTGTATAAAAAGAGGGTGCCTTGGACGCTTCTAATGATTTTAGAAATGTAACTTGTCGGTTTGGATAGGTTTTCCTTATCCGAAATGAGTGTACGTGAAAGTATGATTGTAAGGCCCTGTGAGTTTAATTGATGGTTTGTGATGTTGGGCTATATAAATAAACTCACATGACTAATTCATCTTGAATGTCGGCTCCCACAGACTTTGAAAGATGTGATAATCAGCTATATGAAAGTGATACATGAGAAAAAATGTCTTCTTTCAGTAGGGGTCAGTGTTGCTCCATCCAAATTTGTGACACAACCAGCCTTCACCACTGTTAGTGGATTGAGCAGTTTGTGTGTGTGAATGCTAGTGTATCATTTGGAGTGAACCTTGTCCACACACACACACACACACACACACACACACACACACACACACACACACACACACACACACACACACACACACACACACACACACACACACACACACACACAGGGGGAGAGTGAGGATGATAGTGATGGATTCTGTTTTCCCTGTTTCACTTTTGGTAAAGAGACACCCAATGCCAAAGGACACACACACACTTACACACATTCTTCGTCTTTTCAGAGCAGATGGAATGAATCCCTACAAGGGCCAAGAAGAGAGAGAAAAATGTCAAACACCCACTTCCCTGTTAGCTTTTCTCTTCGTCGACTGATGGTCAATTTTGAATGTGTCTCTCTTAATTTTACAGTGTGTGTGTGTGCACAAGCTGCTATTCGTAGGAAACACAAGTAGGATGAACTTTCTGCTTGAATATGTATGTGTTATCAGTGTCAGGATGATTTAGGCTGCATACTGTTCATCTAAATCTACTCCTTCTCCTTCCCCCTCACCAAAACGATGGCTTGTTACGGGAGCCAAGAAGGACAAAATCCAAGCCTACGTTTCATCTTCCTGGCTTAAGCCTGCCACTATCTGGACAAACTATTGACGGTCTCCCGAGCCAGCAGACAGAGGCCTGTCCCTCAATGTTCTGAGGGAGGGAGATAGAGAGCGGCAGACAGTTGCTGGAGATGGAGGACGAGAGACATATCGGATTAGCTGAGTCGCAGTTATTCCATTACCTCTCGGGCCTGGCAGTGTCTGTGTACATAGTTCCCCACACTGTGTTTGGGCTGCACATTTTTTCCTGCTGAAGCAAAAGGAAAAATGGTGAGAAAATTGATTGAGCTCCTTTAATTGCATTCTGAACGGCGGTTCTGGAAACCTCAGAATTAAAAGTATCCCGGGCTGTCCTCTGACGATTCTGGCTTTTTGAGAAGCTTAGCAGCGTAATATTTAATAACCCCTGAGTAAACACTGGGAGGGATTGCTCGATAAATAATTGAAGGGAAATTTATAAATAATTTCCCCTCTTAATCTACTCCAGTGCACTGCCGCCAGGTCCCCGAAGTGATGCTTATCCCTCTGGACAGACGGGGAGTCTCGGCCTCCGCCTCATGGGGGCGCTCTGGTTATACGGCAGAAACCTCCTCCTGAGGAAATGAAATAAATAAATGTGTTATTCACATACACACAAAAAACTAGTACTCCTCGCTTCTAAGAAACAGGCCCTAACCCTCTATTAAAATCCTGTTTTTGAGAAGACTACTTTTATTATCGCCGCTGTCTCAGATTTCTGGGCGTTTTCAGGAAATGAGAGAAGTTTTGTGCTCCCCGAGCAGCTGCAGAGCTGGGACTATACAAAGCATCAGGCAGTATATTGAGGCTGGCCTGTTCCACTTTGGACTCAGATGGAGGTTTCCATCATGTGTCCTAATCCAAAAATTGCAATTAAGTGGTGATATTACACCTATTGTGCTTTTCCTACCTCAATTATTTCCCGTTTTCCTTTTCTCTCCTTTTTTCTCTCCCTCATCCCCTCTCTGCTTCAGCCAGTAGTGCCGTTGTATACAATTTACAACTGTTTGCTAATAAGAACGAGTGGGGGCTCATTATTCATTATATCATTAACTTTTAATTGCTCTGTGCTAATCCTAATAACCATCTTGCACGGTTTAATCGGTTGTCACTTTCTTCCGCCACCGCAACATCAGTGGTCTTTGACATGAAGGCTCCCATGAGGCTTTGCTCATGATGGAAACGTTTTGGATTCAAACTGTGGCTTTAGAGATCGGATGGGGGATTATAATTTTAAAATGCTGGGTATAAATCGTACTCAGACTTGGGAAGTAAAGGAAAACGGGATAACATCATTAGGACACAAAAACTGAAATCATATTAGAAGTAATCAGATTGCTGGTACATTTCATAAAGAATTGTAGAAATAGCAGAATTACGACGTCACGTTATATTACATTTTAATATAAAGAACACTATATTATGAATGATACACGTTGACACATTACAACTCTTCACAAGTCTCAGAAGTGAAATGAGTGTCGATAAAACCAGAGCTTGATTTCCATTTTATCCTTGTGGCATTTAGTTGAAAGAATATTTCTCTAGGTGGGACGTTTTTAAATCTTGGTTTCTTTTTTTCTATAGGCTTACTTTCTGTTGTCTTACATAAAACACTTAAAGAGTTCCTTTTATGCTTTTCCATTTCCTGTAGTGTGTTCTATAGATTTCTGTTCATGTAAAGTAGTCTGCAAATGCAAGGTGCAAGTTTCTCTCCCAGAGTGCCCCCCCCCTCCCTGAAACACCTCGATTGGACTCTTTTGTTTACTTATGTAACACGTGCGCCCCTATTGGATAGCACTCTTAACACATTGTACATGATAGGCTAAGGGGCAGAATATTTCCGACACATCTATAAGTGGTTGACCAATCACAACAGAGCCGGCCAGCTAGCCAATCAGAGCAGACTGGGCTCTCATTAGCATAATCTGTTCTTTTTAAGTTAAAGACATGTTAAAGACATCAATTTTAACATTTATTGGCAACGCATTTAATATTAAGCTAATTCAAAACTATTCTAAAGTAATCAGGCTACTTTTATATTTTGATACCTTGATTAGGTTAGTGATACAGGTGATTTGGTAAGTCACCCTATACCAACCCTGGTTGTATTAATATTAAACACATTCCAATGATGTCCCATCATTTCAGCTTCCTCTCTTTCTGTCCCCCCATCTCTCTCAAGTGTCCCCATTTCTTCCCCTCTTTATCCATCTCCCTACGTCTTCCCCTCATCTGTCCCACAGCGCCTCCATAAATTGTACGCAGGTCCTAACTCCAGGAGATGCTGACACCCCTGAATGGCAGGGAGGTGGAGCGGAGGCAGGGCGGATCCTCCCTCCATCACTCATTGCCGGAGTACAGGGGGTTGGGGGGGGGGTCTGGACACGGGTGTGACGGGAGGAAGGGACAGAGAGATACTGTGTGGGGGAGGAGGGGTGAGGGAGGGAGCAGCCACCCAACACAGTCATCAAGTCCCTTCCATCCATCATCTGCCTCAGCGCAAAGGCTGCTTCATCAGCATCAGCTGCAGCCACATTATGTGCATGTGTGTGTGCATGTGGACATTCACAGGTAGGTTAATGAATATTAGTTTTTTTAAGTGTGTGAAAAATTGACTCTCGTTATAAGTGTTGCATGCGCAGTCCGCACCCCTTCAATGCAAGTGATAGGAGCTGCTCGGGGCGCACCAAACTGCACCCAAAGCAGCTGTTGACACCGCCAACAACTAGGGGGCAGCAGGAGCGCCAGAGTGAGTGATTGACGTTTGAATGAGAGAGAGTTAGACGGAGACGGAGTGTAAAAAAAACTAGATAGTGAATATGGAGAAGGAAAATTATGTTTAATCACTTAAAGAAACACTCTTTGAGAGGAGGACACTGGAGGGAAAGCTGAAAGTAAAAGAGCTCGGACCTGATCAGCCTGACATAGGCAGGAGTTAAGGACAGAGGAAGGCAATGCTCTTTTTCAAGGACCTGAGGCCTGTACTACGAAGCTGGTTCAACCTAACCTGGATATGTTTGAGTTAGCCGGTTGGCCTAATCCAAAACATACGCGCTCTTGCTAAACGGTACTACGACACGGGTTATCAAGTAGATCGCTCAAGACAGCCGTGCCCTATCTAGTTAGGTGCGCGTTCACATGAAAGGGGTGGTATTTGGAGCATTCGACCAATCACAAACATGGAGAAGCGTACTGACAGCGCAGCGTCATACTTCCTGAATGAAAAGTCAACTATAATATTAGACATATGAAGAAGTTAAACTTTAAACATCCATGACTTAAACACTG
>NW_011351631.1:0-9152 GCF_000735185.1 Notothenia coriiceps | reverse complement strand
GTTCGTTCGTCGTACGTACGTTACGTTACGTAGTACGTATACTATATACTAGTAGTAGTACGTAGTGTGTGTGTGTGTGTGTGTGTGTGTGTGTGTGTGTGTGTGTGTGTGTGTGTGTGTGTGTGTGTGTGTGTGTGTGTGTGTGTGTGTGTGTGTGTGTGTGTGTGTGTGTTTTATCTGATCCGGATGGTTACTAATTTGTTTTCTTTATGGCGGTCATTTTTTACCATGAACACCATAGGTGTTACAAAGTTGACTAAATCATCCAAAATTCAATGAAAGTGGTGATCAGCAATTTGACATGTTCAAATGTCTACTGCGAAGGACATCATGAAGCCTTAATGCAATCGAATGTAAAACAAAAAAGTTATGATTGATGAAAGTAATAAATCGGTCAGATTTGACCCGAAGCAGGGTTAACGCAAATATTGCTCTATATTTTGATGTTATAATAGTTTTTTTTTTTAAATAGTTTTTTATAATTGTTACATTTTTTGGTCCTTTTCTTACAATTGATCTCCTTTAACTCTTATTATATATTCACCATATACACAAAAGAAATGTCAATGTATTGCAAAAATAGTAAAAAGGTTTGTCTACCTCTTTAAAGTCAAAACTGCTCCACCAATTGATCAAAGATTGTAGGTCAACCCTGTGAGAAACCATAAATCAACCTACCATAACACCATATTAACATCATCTCCAACCCCAACCATGCAGAACAGTGAATATGAATTGTTACCATCAAATCGGAGATACAGGGTCCCAGGATTGAATAAAGTTAGACTGAAGCACCAGACGATCCTCAAATTAGATACAGAGTTAAATCCCAGGACAAATGTACATTTGATAGTCTTGAGCTCTTCAGTGATTATGATGTTATGGTAAATGTTTGTTTTTCTTTGTATCGTGTCTTAATATTTATCCTGGTTTGATGTTGCAAATGGAGCTGCTGTCATGCAAATCAAATGTCAGACTTGACCTGTTGAGTGTTATCGTATCGTTATGTGTAAACCTGCTTAGCAATCAACGTGTTTCTGATTCAGGAAGACGGGCTTTCTGGCAAACAGTTGAATGAGCTGATGGACGGGGTGAAAGGTCACCTAACCTACAAATGATTGTCCATAAACAGACAGATTGTCAATAGATAGCAGACAGACGGACAGATAAACAGACGTAGAGACAGAGCAGAGGCCAACACACGGAGACAGACAGTCCTTCAGGCGGACGGACGGACGGACAGACAGACAGACAGACAGACAGACAGAGAGACAGACAGACAGACAGACAGACAGACAGACAGACAGACAGAGAGAGAGACAGACGGACGGACGGACGGACGGACGGACGAACAGACAGACAGACAGACAGACAGACAGACAGACAGACAGACAGACAGACAGACAGACAGACAGACAGACAGACAGACAGACAGACAATAGATATATAGACAGACAGACAGGATGGGGGGTATCATCTGCTCTCTGAGTCATCACGTAGTGTGTGTTCTGTCTCTTGGATAGTGTTCAAAACACTCTGTATATCCTGACAGAATTATCCATGGCTCCTCGCTTTATCTATCTCCATCTGTCCGTCTCTTTACTTTACCCATCTGAATCCCTCCATACCGGTCTGTTCTTACTGTTACATAATTGTTGAGGTAATTACCGTCTTTTAGTAAATACATGAATACATTCAAACTTAGTTAGCTACATGTTTTGAAATAAGACCTTTTCTTTTTTATGTCTGGAGGTATGTCGATCGATTGAAATATCTAATTCAATTCAATATTTTAATCCATGTACAAAGCCCCGCCTCCAATTTGCTTCTTCAAGGTAGCATCACATATTTTTCGGCTCAGTCGAGTGAATGGAGAGAAAAATAAACTCAGCTTTTAGCTAATTGTACTACATTTATGACCCAATGCGGTACAAAGGCCATTCAAGTATTCACACTGGGTATCTGATTTAGCTCAAAAACGTAATATGCTAAAGTAAGAGACAGATGTGTCTTTCCCAATGTAAGTCAATGGGAAAAAGTTCTTGGGTACATTGACGTCACATTGACTGACCTAAGGTTTTCATTGTCATAACTACACTGTAGCTATGCGCAAATGGCAATAAAAGCCTTGAACCTTGAAATGCTCTGGCTCACTTCCTGGGTGCTTGTTCCTCCTCCTTCTCGCCATCTTTCATTATTCCACACCTCCTCTAATCCTTCTCTCATCTCTTGTCCTCCCAGGTCTGCTTTCTGTGTCCTACGACGAGTGGGACTACAACCTGGAGGCTCGGGTTCGTGACGGCGTGGCCATCATCACCATGGCAACGTCCACCATGATGATGGACCGTGGGCCGCACACCCTGCTGAAGTCCGAGTGCCACGGAGCTCCGGACAAGAAGTCCCCCATCTCAGGCAACCCCAACGAAGTGCTCAGGTGAGGGGAGGCTGGGGTTAATGTTTTAGTGTTTCCTGAGAGCCATTCTAAAACATCACTTGTTCAACACAATATAAGTCTAGCAGAGGTGGGAAGTAGTGGAGTACAAATACTTTGTTACTCTACTTAAGTATCTTGTATCTAGTATCAGTACTTTATTTCTGACGACTTTTTACTTTGACTTCTTACATGTTGAACACAAACACCTGTACTTTCTACTATTGATTTGAACACGATCCGTGTATCCATCATTTCCTGGTCTTCTCTAAAGAAGAGGGACCAATGAAAACGTTGTCATGTTGCCGTTGTTCAGCATGGAAACATTCATTAGCTAACAATGACATTATTGTTCTATTAATATAAAGGGAGGTCAGGTACTCTTTAAAACAGCTGCTAGTTATGGGTACTTTTTACTGAAGTACATTTCAAAGCCTCTTTACTTTGACTTGAGTAAAGAAGTTTAGTCAGTACTTCTACTTTTACCAGAGTATTTATAAACACGAGTATCTGTACTTCTACTTGAGTAAAGGATGAGTTTACTTTTGCCATCTCTGAAGTCTAGATGTTGAGGGGTGCAGTGATTATGTATTTTTGTCGGCTGACTCGGGAAGTTATCATCACGAGGCCTCCCTCGACAAAAAGCCAATGGGAGTTTACCATTGGGGGAAACAAACATGTCTGATATTAGATTTAATTGCATTTAGCTCACACTTTGGTCCAAATCGACTTCCTATAAGTGATACATACACGTTTGGTTCAGCAGAAACGTTTTGAGAAATCAACACCACTTTTATAATTGTTGAGGCATACATTCAATTGCCAGAACTAAAAGGCTTAACAATTTTGAAGCCAGACTTTTCGTTTGCACCATAGTATTTCTACACTGAGCAGAATGTGCTTTGTTCAGTCAGTAATAACAATGTTAAAATGTAAAAAAAAGTACATATTGCACATCAGTAGTGTCACTGCACAACAGCCTTGGTGTCTAGATGCTGGCACACACTCAAAACACATGCACCTTTCATCCCTTGCACTGTGATCATCGCCCCTCTGTAATAATACACACACACACACACACACACACACACACACACACACACACACACACACACACACACACACACACACACACACACACCCATTCTCATGCCCCCATCCTCCAGGAGACCCCCCCCCAGGAGACCCCCCCCCCCCCCAGCTGTCCGTCTCAGCAGCAGGTCTTTTGAACTGGTCGTGCAGCGCGGCGTCGCTCTGCTAGAAGCCTAATTGGTCCCAATGGCGTTTGAGTTGAGGAACAGTGGCCCCTGTCGCGCTGCAGAGCTCAGCATTGTGATGCGTTCAGGGGCCGTTTATACCCTCGGCCACCCTGCGTGTGTTAGATGTAGCTGTGTGTAGTTTTCATTGTGCTAAAGAGAAGGCCATATGTGTGTATAGGTATGAAAGGGTTTGAAAAGCAGCACTCACAAAGACATACATATTCTCGCACTGACACACACTTAAGTCGACATATACATACACTATTGTAGCTTGGTTTGAAATACTGATGTCCATTATGCCTTTGGAGAGATGACCGTATGTGATGAGTTTGTAAGGGACTATTTATCCAAAAGCATTATCTATGAGAGGAATGGTTAACCATACACTCACGCAAGGGCACTTTGCTTTGGATCGGCCAATCAGATTTGCTGGTGCCAAAATGGTGGAAAGTCAGGCATCAAAGTCTACACATCTTCCGTGGCACATAGAAAAAGAACGCCTGTTTGGACTCATTCTTGGCCATTAAAATGATAAAAAAAAGTACACTTAAATCTCTCTTCTGTACGTAGCACTGTCTCTATGTGAAGCTAATGCAGTAGCACTACATCTGGTTGGGCTTAAAGATAGGAAATGAACCTGCAGGATTATTTCTTTCGAGTTCCTTCATGGTTGAATGCACTTTGGATACAAGCATCAGCTAAACCAAATCGTATGTAAAGTGTTATAACTATGGGGGTAACAAATGTAACGGAATAAGTTCTAACAATTGGAAAAACGCACAAGGTTGTAGATACTCCTGCTGCTTTGTTTTTTGTTGGTGTCGATGTTAGTTCAGTCGGTTTTAAGTACAATTCTTTGTATTTTATCTTCTTGGTTAAAAGCCCCCAAAAAAGCCAACCAGACAGACTCCCTTGCTTACTTCAATCAGCCATTACTACAGAACAAGTAGTTAGCACATTCACCCTCTGCAGCAGAAACAGAGCCTGTAGAAACACACCTTGTTGGATGTGTCATTGTTCCGTTCACGCTCCGAGACTAACTGCATCCTGTACTCAGCGCTTTGTGGTCCGTTCCAATAAACTCCTCAGATGTCATTTCAACTCGTCTGTTTGTTCGGCTCTGAGATAACCTGGAGTTTATGGCAGCAGCTGTTGTCCCAGAATGCAATTCCCCTGTTCTTCTGGCGTCTTCTGCTCAACCCTACTGTGGTTTCTTCTTTGTGTCTTTACTCTAAAACGCTCCGCCATGTTCCTCTCTGTCCTCTCTCACTTGTTCCCCTCTGGTCTGCTTTCATACACCGGCTCCGCTTTGTTCCACTTTATTCTCTTCTGTCTGAAACGGTTCTGCTTCTTCCTGAGGTGAAAGAAGTGCTCTGATGTTTCACTTTAGTAAAGTTAGTAATACTGCAGTGGGAAAATACTAATTCAATATTGTATTCAAGTATGACCCATTTAGAGTCATATTTGTATCACATTATTGTGTTCAATGCGTTGTGCCTCACTTAATGAACGCACCAAGTAAAGGTGGGGTTTATTTTATGACTTTGTATCATTATTAATAAGTTGATTTATATTTTGAATTAAAAATAATTATCTGCAGAGTAGCAAGTATAACATTTGCCTACAAAATGTTCTCCTTTCCTTTCCTCTCTCCTCTCCTTTCCTCTCTTTCCTTTCCTCTTTTCTCCTTTCCTTCCATTTCCTCTTCTTCCTTCTTTTCTCCTTTCCTTTCAACTCATTTCCTCTCCTCTCCTCTTATTTCCTTTCCTATTCTTTCATATGCTTTCCTCTCCTCCCCTCTCCTCCTCTCGCCTCTCCTCTCCTCCCCTCTCCTCCTCTCCTCTCCTCCTCTCCCCTCATCTCCTCTCGTCTCTCCTCTCCTCCCCTCTCTCCTCTCATCTCCTATCTCCTCTCTCCTCTCCGCTCCTCTCTCCTCTCATCTCCTCTCCTCTCCTCCCCTCTCTCCACTCCTCTCATCTCCTATCTCCTCTCTCCTCTCCTCCTCTCCTCTCCTCTCCTCTCTCCTCTCCTCTCTCCTATCTCCTCTCTCCTCTCCTCTCCTCTCTCCTATCTCCTCTCCTCTCCTCCCCTCTCTCCACTCCTCTCATCTCCTATCTCCTCTCCCCTCTCCTCTCTCCTCTCCTCTCCTCTCCTCTCTCCTATCTCCTCTCCTCTCCTCCCCTCTCTCCACTCCTCTCATCTCCTATCTCCTCTCCTCTCCTCTCTCCTCTCCTCTCTCCTCTCTCCTCTCCTCTCCTCTCATCTCCTCTCCTCTCTCCTCTCCTCTCCTCCCCTCTCTCNTTAATAAGACCACTTTTCAAATTAACTCAGTCAATTCAAGTTGAAAACATTTTCTAACATATCTTAGTTGATAAGATAAAAGCCCAATGACTTATTTACAGAACAGCAGGGCCGCCCCTCCCTACAGGCCGATCACGCAGACTGCATGGGGCCTCGCCTCGCGGAGGGGGCCTCGCCTCGCGGAGGGTGCTTCATTTTGCGGAGGGAGCCTCATCTGAAGCGCAAATGCGGCGCACCTACAGTGTAATGCTACGTTCACACCGGACGCGATGTGAATATTCGCTTCGCTCTAAACGCTCCTATCGCCACAGTTTGGCCGCTGCGAGGCTCCACTAGCAAGTTTGGACACCCCTGATTTAAAGCTTTATGTCGTGGCTCATATTGTGACCCAGGCAGTTTGTGTAAAATGTTAACACCCCATCTGTGTGTTTGTGTGTGTGTGCAGCTACAGCACAATGCTGGCTTGTTGGGAGGCCGGACCCTCAGACCGACCCACCTTCACTAACCTGGTGGAGACCCTGGGAGACCTGCTGCAAGCCCGCGTTCAGCAGGTCAGGCTTTCTTCTTTTGATCTAGATTCTTCAGGCTTATGATGTATCTCTTAGCCAACCAATAACATTGATAAGCTTACAAAAAGACATACAAATTCATCTCTTTTACAGGAAGGGAAGGATTACATTCCTCTAGGGTCTTTTATGGCTGGAGATACTGGTCGCAGCGTGACATGCAAAGAAAACCCGCTTGCAGTCACAAACCTGAGGTAAGGACTCCTTAGAGAGGAAATAAAAACATTACACTATTTGATATACAGCATGTAGGTCTGAGCTGTGGTGGTGTAATGAATATGAGAAAAGGCAGCATGAACAAGATGGATGTGAAAGAGATGAGAGCTGTGAAAGGTAACTGAAACTCAATTCAGAAACAACAGGAAACAGGTTGAGAAAGAAGAAAAAATGCAATGTTTTGAATCCAAATCTTTTCCTCCAGTTACATGAGGGGTATGGCCACACTTCAGACATTTGAGGAACTTCCCTGCGCGGAGCCAGACAGCCTGAATGTAAGAAAACGTCTTCACTTCTGCTTGAATATACACACAAAAGAAACAGTAACTCTCTGACTATTTGTATGTTTGCAATCTGTGCTTCAGGATGAGCAGAGTGACAGCGGCATGGTCCTGCCGTCCGAAGAGCTGAAGCACGTGACGTGGAATAAATGCACCAAGGGCGAGAAATTTAGCAGGTAATCTGTAATCTCTCAGTGACTCGCCATTTAACGTTATGTCGTCTGTCACAAGAACACACAGTGAGGTTGCAAACAATCAAAAAATATACTTGTGATGTGAAGAAAACAGTTAAAGGGGACCTATCATGCAAAATGCACTTTGTGATGTCTTTTATAAATATGTGTCCCCGGTGCGTCGGGGAACTCACGCAGCGTCAGAAAATAAAACCCTCTCTCTTTTCCTCCGTACCCAAATCTTTTAAAACCGGGGGTACAACGAGCGGATACAGATTTGCTGCCGATCTGACGTCAAATCGGCAGCGGACCCACAGAAAGTTGCTATCAGAAACAATGCCTGACGTGTTTTGGACGTAATCTCGTCTTTGTTTACATTAGCAAGCCTCGCTAACACTCGCTAACCTGTACTGGAGAGCACATGTGTTTAAAAAGCAGGAAATAAAAAAAGGAACTCACCTTGTGATAAACCCGCAAGAGAAAAAGCATTTGAGCTCCATACTGTTTCAGAAATAATCCTTGATGTGGTTTAGAACAGGATGGCGTTTTATCACAGCAGAATTTATCTCCGGTAGAATTCTGATCAGGCATTAGCTCCGCCTCCTCTTCTTTCTTTTTTTTCAAGGTAAGGACCCAAAATCCGTGTTTCTCTAACAGGGCTGCAAAAGAGGGGTTTAAGCAGTATGAGGCATGGGTGAACTGTTTGGGATTTGAAGCAAAAAACTTCACAGACATGTTTTGTATAGGTATGGCCCTACGATATATGTTTCAAATATAGCATGATAGGTCCACTTTAAAAAACAATGCTTGAGAAAAATGGGACCAATTACACATATTTTAGTCTTGTCCCATCTTGCAAACTTTCTGGATTGATTTACACAACAGGATGATGTTTTTTCTGTCCGTGTGGAAACCAGTTCAAGGTCATTTGGACTGAGCCTGCCCCCTGATTCTGTGCTTGTTTTATTGAACTTTTTCCCGCAAAGCAGTTGACAACACAAAGAACACATTAAGGAATGGATATAATAAAAAGGAGGATAAAAAAGTGAAACAAATTAAAACATAAAGACACACCGACAACATCGAAGGAGGGGCTCAGGGCGAGTGGTGGATCTTCCCACATCAACGAATTCTGTATTTGACACATCTTAGTATAAGGATTGGGGGGCGGCGATTATATACAGCACCGTGGAGCAGTGCCTTGCTGATAGGCACCTTTGCAGTGGTTGGTAGCTTTAAGGGCTTGAACCGGCGACCCTCTGGTTCTTAAGCCACGTTGCTTAAGTAAGTGCAATTTATTTTTAAAGCGCTTTTCACAGACATAGTCACACAGTGCTTGACTAAACATTACAATATCATACGAATTAAGAAGTGCTAAAAACACAATACATTTTGAAAAACACAAACATAGAATAAAATCACACAAGTTACCCAAACAGGAATGTCTTTAAATGACATTTAAAAGAGTCTACAGACTCGATCACCACGGGTCTTAAGGCGAGTACGTCATACATGCCGGAGCACATTGAACACAGCGTGGTGTTCCAGCTGCGTGTAGCAGTCTGATACTCGGGGTTGTGACTAATGGAGATGATCACACATGACTTTGTAGTTTGCGGATAACAAACGGGGGATGCATAGAAATATGTAAATCACATCTGGTTTTACATTTCAGTCTGATGTCGAACGATGAAGAATCGGTCACGGCCATCTAGTCCACTCTTCAATCCGTTATACATTCACGCCGATCCCTCTCTGCTTTGCATTTCCTTAAAAAAACTCAACGGAAAACCACGAGAGGAGGACGCAACGCTAAGTAAATGAAGTCCAGTGTTGCCAGCAGTGTGATATTCAAGCTAAGGCCTGACAAATAAAGATAGCAGAAAATCATGACTGAGACTGCCAAGGCAACACGAGGGGATAGG
>NW_011351630.1:0-3912 GCF_000735185.1 Notothenia coriiceps | reverse complement strand
CCTCAGGGAGGAGGAGGAGTTTGGGCCTCAGCATGTTTCTGTGATGTGTTGGGATTGATGGAGGATGTATGTCTAAAAAGGAGCCGGTTGTCATGGGGATGGATTATGGGATGTTGTACCAAATGCTCAAACCTGCCACAGTCATCTGAATATATTTATTTGTATAACTGACACAGAAAAGTAACTCTTCAGATGCAACACGTTTCACGTACGGCAGGCGAGTTGATGAGATGTTATATCAGACACACGTACGGCAGGCTGTGTTTACATATTCACAATCATATGATACATAGATGTGTTTATTGTGATGGTACTCGGGCAATATGCTAAAGATGAGAGTCTATGTAATCATACTTTTAAACGTGTATAACACGGAAGAGAGTGAGGGACACATGTTTACATGTCTGCGAGATCCGACAAAAACATCTACATTCTGAGTAATCATTTAAATTCGGAGACAAATGTTTGAATTCTGAGAAAAAGTCAGATTTCAGAGTAAAATGTGACTTTAGTTCAGAACCAAATAAACGGGGATGCTGGTCCTCTTAGCGTGACTCCGTACTGAAGCATGATGATGACACCTTCATTCCTTTCCTTTCTATCCTGTAGATAAATATCTGAACTCAGCAGACCCTCCTCTTCCTCTCTGTACAGATATGTAAATATATGGATAGGTTTTGGGTCACAAAGGTGGACGAATTGTTTGTGTAAAGATGTTTTAAAGTTTACATTGATCTGAGCTGTGGATCACTTTGTATTTATTTAGTCCCTCAGTAACCAGAGACAAAGAAATAAAAGTGACTCTGAAATACACCTGTGGCTCGTTGTTATTCTAAATATCTTCATCACGTCTCTCTCCAAAAGGTGTGAAGAAACCCTGTCTGTTAGCATTAGCCTCATTAGCATATGGTGTGCTCTCTCTACCCCCCCCCTCACCTTTGACCCTCTCTATCCAGAGGACTCTTTAAAGTAGAGACACTACATACTGATATACACCTGAACATCAGCAGGAGAGGACTCTTTAAAGTAGAGACACTACATACTGATATACACCTGAACATCAGCAGGAGAGGACTCTTTAAAGTAGAGACACTACATACTGATATACACCTGAACATCAGCAGGAGAGGACTCTTTAAAGACCTTTCTGAATCACTTCTTTCACTCATTGAAAACACACAGACGTCTTGGTGTTTTTATCAGGTTTATAAAAGGGAAATACACAACGTCAGAAACACACTGTTTATCTGGTGGACAGATGTGTTCAAGTCGTCTGAAGAAGAGGAGATGAAGGGGCTCCCTCTGGGGATCTTATGGCACTGTGAAAGCAGGAAGGAGTAACAGCAAAGACTGTCAATTCTTATATATTAGAAACAGCTACAAAAGAGCAGACAGGACCTGAGAGACGCTGCAGGAAGCAGACCTGTGACTACGAGTGATTATAAAAGAGAAGCCTTATCTTCACATTTCTAACTGTGTGTGATTTCCTTAAAATATTTCTACAAAATGTACATTCTGTCGCTGATACTCATGGTTAAACCCATAAAACTGTACACTTCTGTTCTCATGCTAACAGGGATTAACGGGATGACATCAGAACAAAGATCAGGGATATCTGCAGGATGGAGACGTCCAACACGACCTTAGAGAAGCTAAACATTACCCTGTCCTTATTTTCATTTATTAGAATAGTCTTGAGTTTTTTAAATAGCGGACAGAACTGTCTCAGCACTGAAACCACAGTAGAGCTACAGGTAATGGACCTGAGGGTCAGGTGTTCCTCTCCTGATCTGCAGCTGTTACAGAAACCTCCCGACGTCATTATCATAAAAATAGTTCACATTGGGTGAGGGTCTCTACGTCCACACTGTTCCGTCGCATTGAAGCTTGCCGGTGGGCGTGTCTGACGTGCAACCAAGAACCAATCACATTAATCTCCCGCCCCGGACACACAAGCACGTGGTTTGATTGGCTAGCGATTGTACTGGCATATGATTTGATTGGCTGATGGTTCTGTCGACGCTTGCAAAGCGTGACGTCACCCCCTTCAAAGTGAATGGGAAGCGTCTCCGTGTGGACGTACCGTAACTCTTCTCATTAACGGTGAACACAAACCCTTTGTGAATTTAAATCTATTTTAAAACACAGAAAGAAGTTCAGTTTGATCGAAAGAAAATAATATTTTCAATTTTTACAAAACACAAGTTTCTGTTTTACATAAAAGATAATTATTTCATTAAAACAAGGATTCAAAAATATACTTTTAAATCTCTTTTGTTTTGATCAGAGTTTCAGATTATAGGGTTAGTAATGTTGGAACATTATTAAATGTTTCTCAGCTTTATTTGACTGCATCTGGTCCGAGGCCTTTTGTTCTGAAAGGACCTGTGGAGGACCTTTGGAGGACTCACGATCTCCAGATCAGGAACCCATAAGACCCGGGTCATAAATAAGAAGTCTCAGTGATTCCCATCCCTGATGATGAAGATGAAGAGGAGTTCTGGAGGTCTCCAGGTGATCTGCAGGAAGCTCACAGGAAGCTGGCAGCTAACATAATAAAAGCCTCTCTGGAGGAGGAAACGGAATGAAGTCCAGGTGATAGACCCCCCCGTCCTGCAGGCTGACATGTGACCAGTCTCCGTCATGTGATCATAACAATAAAGATGTGAGGCTCCTGGGAGTCAGTGGGAGTCAACGGAGTAAAAACAGGAGAAGAAGAAGAAACATTCTCCGTCTGCGGATCAGTCAGTCGTCAGCCTGGGAGCGTGCACGAGGGCCACGTGCACGAGGATAACTGTAAACCCTGCAGGCCTTTGGGATGCACGTTATCCTGAGGGTGAGGTGTCTCCCCTCTGGAGGTGTGGCCCTCAGAGTCTGCAGTAACATGGGGCCCCCGATGCCCAGTGGCCCCCTTGGTGGCCCTGAGACCCAGGATGCCCCCCTGGTGGCCCCCCTGGGTTATTGCTGGTTGTGGCCCCCCTCACAGCCGGCCCTGCTTCAGCCTCTCGATGTGGTGACACAGCTTCAGCGCGGGGCCCAGCTTCAGACCCATGTACTTCATGATCATGTCGCTGCGCAGCAGCAGCAGGGCCCGGCCGTCGATCTCCTGAAACATGAGAACTAGATTAGATCAATTCAGATCAGATGGACGAAGGCTGTGCTCCATGGTTCTGTGCTCCTACAGCCCGGTGTTCACATTCTGTATGGAGGCTTTAATCAGGATTTGAAGATCCACATTCCCAGTTTAATAAACCAGAAGAACTCCTTCCCCACAGGAGGCTCTCTAGAACCAACATGCAGACCCTCAGAGCCTCCTGAGAGTCAGAGGCTCTCTAGAACCAACATGCAGACCCTAAGAGCCTCCTGAGAGTCAGAGGCTCTCTAGACCCTCAGAGCCTCCTGAGAGTTAGAGGCTCTCTAGAACCAACATGCAGACCCTCAGAGCCTCCTGAGAGTCAGAGGCTCTCTAGAACCAACATGCAGACCCTCAGAGCCTCCTGAGAGTCAGAGGCTCTCTAGAACCAACATGCAGACCCTCAGAGCCTCCTGAGAGTCAGAGGCTCTCTAGAACCAACATGCAGACCCTCAGAGCCTCCTGAGAGTCAGAGGCTCTCTAGAACCAACATGCAGACCCTCAGAGCCTCCTGAGAGTCAGAGGCTCTCTAGAACCAACATGCAGACCCTCAGAGCCTCCTGAGAGTCAGAGGCTCTCTAGAACCAACATGCAGACCCTAAGAGCCTCCTGAGAGTCAGAGGCTCTCTAGAACCAACATGCAGACCCTCAGAGCCTCCTGAGAGTCAGAGGCTCTCTAGAACCAACATGCAGACCCTCAGAGCCTCCTGAGAGTCAGAGGCTCTCTAGAACCAACATGCAGACCCTCAGAGCCTCCTGAGAGTCAGAGGCTCTCTAGA
>NW_011351629.1:3132-5662 GCF_000735185.1 Notothenia coriiceps | reverse complement strand
ATCCTATGGAGAAATGAACATTGCTTTTTTGTCGAGGGAACCCAATGCGCAGCTTACTTCCGGGTTGTAGGACGCTGTGGCACACTATACTGTCCAGTGGAAGAAAATACTGCATTTTGTAGTAGAGTTGCTCGTGTTATACTCGAAATTCACCAGTATTAGATATATGCTACGATTACAGAGGATGGACACCATTGGTGGAGGTAATACGAGGAAATTGGGATTAATAATGGAAGGATTATTAAGGCCGCATAAAAAAAGGAACTGGACTGTGTGACACCCCAAAATAATATAATATGGCTTCTTTAAAATGAGGAGAATATGTAGGATGACCTTATCTATAACCTATCTTTTAATTTTTTTGTTATAACTGGGTTATTTACGTTCTCAGTGTTGATTTGATTTCTATACGATTTGTTTTTCATGTTGAATGTCTTGGATTTGAGACCTTCTACATGTTGTGGCCCCTTGTTAAAGAAACTATTCATCCCATTGCTCTCACGTTCTTTAACTCCCGGATGAAACCGCATATAGAGTTGAGGATGATTGATGATCCTGTGAGGCGTTACTGACCGTGCAGCCGAGAGCCTTCTCTGCCAGCGGGCTCCTCAGAGAGCAGGCCTGCAGCGTGCCGGTGTGGTCCGTGAAGTCCATCAGCATGTCGAAGCCTGTGGCGCTGGAGAGCATCTGATCCCTGCCCGGACACATCAGGTTGCTGCAGCTCACCTCCTCCTCCGTCACCATGAACTTACACCTGGTGCTGAGGAGGGTCAGGAAACAGATGATCAGAGATGGCAAAAGTACACACATCCTTAACTCAAGTAGAAGTACAGATACTCGCATTTAAAAATACTCTGGTAAAAGTAGAAGTACTGACTAAACTTCTTTACTCAAGTCAAAGTAAAGAGGCATTGAAATGTACTTCAGTAAAAAGTACCCATAACTAGCAGCTGTTTTAAAGAGTACCTGACCTCCCTTTATATTAATAGAACAATAATGTCATTGTTAGCTAATGAATGTTTCCATGCTGAACAACGGCAACATGACAACGTTTTCATTGGTCCCTCTTCTTTAGAGAAGACCAGGAAATGATGGATACACGGATCGTGTTCAAATCAATAGGCACGCAATGACTCTAAATAATAATGATCACGCCACCAAACACACATTCAGACTAAAGGAACCAACCTGTTTGGAAAATGTGAGAAGTAGAAAGTACAGGTATTTGTGTTCAACATGTAAGAAGTAGAAAGTACAGGTATTTGAGTTCAACATGTAAGAAGTACAAGTAAAAAGTCGTCGTGATAACTATTTATGCAAATACGTAGATTGCAGTAACTCACCTGTGATCGATAGCCATTACTGACTGGTGCCTTCATGGTCTCCTCTCAGTGTGAAGATACGGTGCGTTCAATGACCAAACGAAGCCTTAACATTATGCTAAACATCGTTAGACTAATTGTTCTTGAAGACAGGAAACTGACTCTTAAAACTGCAGTTGTATGTGGTTGTATCCATGTTTTGTATTACAGAAACACATGTCCTAACTGCATTAAGGAAAGAAACTCCATCTTATTGTAGAGAAGGATTTTAGCTTTGACTACACAGTCCTTTTCTTAGGTAGGAATCTTTAAATATACAGGTATGCCAAATAAAGGCTTTAAAATGAACACAAAATGTAACATTAATATTAAAATAATTGTATATATATATATTCATCTCTTTATATATACATCAATACATATATATTTTATATTCATTTATCACAGTGGCTACCAAAGATATTTACAAAAAACACGAGTTATACTAATTTGCCAGTTGCATTTCCAGTTGGCATATAAAAAAAATATTACCTCCATTACAGAAAGGACTTTTGCATTTACGATAAAACTAATTAAGCGTGTTTCTGTATCGGAAATCGTTTATACAGGCGCTGATATTATGGCTTGTGTATCTCCACTAATGAAAGAAACAGGCCTTACAGGTCGAGTGCAGAATAATGGATCTATCTTTCTGTAACGAGGCCCCAGCGATCAGCATTTGATACTCACTTTTACAGCTTGTTTATTATAAAAACAAGTATAAATATATGTAGATTAGGTTTCTGGTATGTTCTCCTCTTTGTGTGAGGATACGGTGCGTTCAATGACCAAACGAAGCCCTAACATTTAGGATTTTAAATCTGCATTGAAGAAGGAAATCCCATCTTCTTTCCCACATTTTGAATTCTAAATTACTCGGGATGCACGAATATATCTGAACATAAAGACTTTAAATCAGGGGTGTCCAACTCAAGGCCCGGGGGCCAAATCCGGTCTGTGACTTCATTTCATGCGGCCCCGCGAGAGCTCTGAAAGAATATAATATGTTTATTATACGGTTACAGGCCGATTTACAGAAGCACGATGTCCATAAACTACATGTCCCACAATGCATCTCAAATATGCTTTTTTCTTAGAATTAGCTTTTTTCTTAGAATTTGACTTTTTCTCCGAATTTGACTTTTTTTTTCAAAATATGCTTTTTCTCA
>NW_011351629.1:0-3072 GCF_000735185.1 Notothenia coriiceps | reverse complement strand
AGTTTCTCAGTTTTTTTGGGAAATTGTTACTTTTTAGTTTTTGACTTTTTTTCAGAATATGGCTTTTCTTTTTAAATAATTTTGTGACACTCCCACTGAAGAGACTTGCACTTATTTGCCCTTGACTTCTTCTTTCAGACGTAGTTATTTATGAATTTATAACCCTATCCGATAATAATCCAATGCAGAGGCAATGATGTAATATAATACATTATTTTATATTAAATGTTTATATATGTATTTTTATATAGTCTTAAAGTTACAACCGGCCCTGAGTGAGACCATAATGCTGATGTGGCCCGCCATGACATTGAGTTTGACACCCCTGATCTAGATTGTATATTGATCACGAACAAGTCAGCATGCATTAACCCCCCCTCAGGCCTTTAACCGATCTGCAGACGTACTGACATCTGCATGGAAATCAGGTACTAAGCAAATATGTAAAGGTCAAAGTAAACATAATGAAACAAATGTACGGGAGATAGTATTTAGTGTACTATGAGTATAAAAGATGGTGTGAACATTGAGGACTTTATATTATTGAACTTTATTTGTATTTAAGTTTATTTTTTAAGCTTTATGGAACACTACCTATTGGCGTTGTTGGCAGGATGCGTGTATATATAAATAACAACTGAGGATAATAACAGTTGTCTGATTTTTCACATTAAATATGAATGATTATCTATCACATTATCTATCTAAGTATGCATGTCTGAGGTGGCCATGATGTTTTCAAAATGCCCCCTGTCATGGTGCTATGCATCTCTTACTGTTCTTTAGTTATGTTGATGAGTTCAATCGTCAGGATCTGTCAATTTCTTACATTTAGATTCATGACATTTTTTTATCCAAAGTAAACTTCGGATACATTTTTTATGAGAAAATATGGCTGTGCAAGAAGTAAAAACATGCAGATTCAAATGTCAGTGTTTATGTTTAAATATGTAATTTGTAGAATCTGTTTAGAACTGACAAAACTGTTTTTCTGACATTCTCAAATCATTCTACTTGATGGCTTTGTTTCTCATCATTATTCATGAGACTGTAAATGAAAGAAAAGTCTTTCAGCTTAGAAGGTGAGGGTTTTTAGATTGAACATAATTTAATTCAAACAACTCCATTCCCTCCAGTTCTTCATTACATGCTGGCAGTTTACTGAGAGATTAGAAAGATGAAAATAATGTAAGCACATCCAGGTCCCTTGGAAGCAAAACTGAACAGCAATCTGTCTTCCCAGTGTAGGTCCTTGTTGTGGAACGAGCTGTATGTCTTTGTCTAAAGTGGATTTCGTCAGTGGATTAATTGTAAATATATTCACAACGAGCCGCAGACGGGGGCTTTTCTTCCAGTCATGGTTGGTGCATTAGTATAAGTCTTTCTTCCCTGTTCATGTCCTCATGTCATACCGTGGACTCACTAAAGAAGTGTTTTAACATCCTGCGTTTACACTGGAGAAATGCTTCCCTATCATGCACAACGTCACAGAATGCAAACTCAGATCTGCAAAATTGAGTTTAAGCCACTGTTTCACCGATCTAAAAATCCACAACCCGAACCCTAACCTAATAGTTTAGCACAATTTACCAACCCTAACCCAAAAATATATCGCAAAGAAAGTGGTCTTTGTTTACATACAGTTATAAAAACATGCCACTTTCTCTGTCAAAATACAAGCTAATTATCTGGGATTAGTATTGTTTGTCAGCTGGAGAACTATAAATTGTGTTTATAATTAATATCTTTGTTTGTTTGCAGCTTTCGGTAATACCAATTACTAACAATGCCTGAAATAATGTAACAATACTTATATTACAACAATTGTTCTATTGCACAACTCATAAAGTTAGTGGACGATAATTAAAAACGTATATAATAATAATAAAAATGCGATATATTGAGTTTCAAAACAGTAGATCCTACACTTCCCATAATGCAATACAGCAGTGCATGTATTGCATTAAACCCACCTCTGTCACGATTTCTGTGTTGTGTCCCGTTTTTAGTTTTGTGTGTCTGGTAGTGGGTGTTTTTCTGTTCTCCTTGTCATGTTTTCCTCCCTGTGTATTGTCTGGTCTTTCTCCCCGTGTTTTCCTGTCTGTCGTTAGTATTCCCTGGTGTGTCTAATTTCCTGATTGTTTTCACCTGTCACCCCTTCTGTGTCTCCTGTGCTCATCAGCGTCAGCCCCGCCCCTGATTGTTCCCACCTGTGTCTTGTTACCCTGTGTTTAAATTCCCCTGTCTCCCAGTGTTCAGTGTCAGTTCGTTTTTGTCTCTTGTCATGTTCAGGTGTATGCGTTTTGTCTATTGCCACAGTCAGGTCTCTGCTCTCTTTGTGCTATTGTAAAGTTTTGTTCCTCACCACGTGAGCGATTTTCATTTTGTTCTTATATTTTTGTCCTCTCAGCTAGAGATTCGAAAGTGACCATTTTTTGCTCATCTTGCTTTTTGTTTGGGAAAATAAAGTCTTACCAATACTTAACCTCTGTCTCCCGGGTCGGGCAATTGGGTCCTACCTCCTAAGTGCCTGAGTTCTTAACAACCTCCAGTTTGTGACATTTACTTTCTCTTAAATGTGTGTACTCTCGAAGCCAAAGCTGAGATACATCATTAGGTTTATGTTTTCACTTATGAACTTTGGAGGATTTCCAGATTTATCTCTACCAAAGATATTTTCTGCCGACGAGGCCATTTTTCTGCCTCAATGAATGATGTGGGAGCAAACTATGGCTGAAGTGTCCGCCGTATTTCACTGCATAATATTGTTTCCATATGAAAGCCCATGAAATGGTGGTCATATTATAGCAAGGTTCTGAACAGAAAAGCCGTAAATTAACCGACAGGCTGGGAAAGCCTTGGAAAGTATAGAAGAAAGGTCAGTGAAGTTGAAAATGACTTCCTGTCAAAAGAGTGGTGCAGCCCTGAGGAGTGACAGTGAGTGATACACTGAACATCACTGAGAGGCTCTGAAGCACCTTTCAGACTTTACTTTAAAGGGGACCTATCATGCAAAATGCACTTTGTGATGTCTTTTATACATAAATATGTGTCCCCGGTAGGGCTGCACGA
>NW_011351628.1:0-2381 GCF_000735185.1 Notothenia coriiceps | reverse complement strand
TGTGTGTGTGTGTGTGTGTGTGTGTGTGTGTGTGTGTGTGTGTGTGTGTGTTTATGCCTGCAGTGACGTTAAATTACTCCGTTCTCCGCTTGTAATTATGCCGTTACAAGCTTCAAATTTGTATTTATCATCTGAATTTGCCGAAACAAGTTTAACATTCTGAAAGCCAAGAATTTGCTTAGGCCTATTTGAAATCAGATAAAAACAAACTGAACCCGTGTTATCTATGATTACTGTACCTTACATTCATAATTTCAGCGGGAGGGAGGGGGAGCGGCGCTGAGGAACAGCAGAGTGGCGAGTGAGAGCTGTCATCTTCCCTTTACAAGATTCAAACATGCCTGTAGATAGTGAGATTGAATATAACAATAAAAAATTTACCAGGGCCAATGGCCCCCTGGCCCCCCCGCTTCCGGCGCCCTTGGACAGAAGTCTTCCACAGTGCAGAGTCCACGCCTCATGATCATCACCTCCTCTGCTCTAAGCACAGACCATATCTATGGATTGATAGTTCCAGGTAATAACAAAATATTACCATACACTTAGACACTCAGGTCAGTGTCTCTCAGCAGCTCCCGGCTATTTTCTGTCACCTCCTTCACTTGTTATTTACCTTGCGCCGTGCACTGTACTCAGTTTGCAGAGTGTGTGTAGGGATTAGAGCCCTGTGTATATGCATGGAGCAGTGTTTGTTCATTGTCAGCAGTGTAAATCCACACAGTCCTGGAGGCGCTGAGCTCTGAGCTCATCAGGTGAAGAGGAAGAACGGGAGGAAGCTGGTGAGGACTGCCAACCCGGCAACCTGCGTGTAAACACAGCTAATGTAGACCGGCGTGTGAGTGCCACATGTCATCACTGACAATATATTTGCATTTCTTCACACAACTCCAACACTTATTGGCCTATTGTACACTGACAAAACTGAAACGTTGACCTGAACACAAATATTTAGTTGTATAAGTGAGTTGAAAGCAATAACATAACTTATCGATATAATTGCTTTCAACTAACCTAATAGAGTTATGTGAAATGTGTTGTCATGATACATTTAATTGCAGTCAACGCTTCAGATTTTTATGTGTAGGTCTTTTTGTCATTTTATTAAATGAATAACATTTAGTCTTAAAATCACATGTTCCAAGTATCCAAGCTTGGATCATAGTCAGATTGTATTAAGCTCAAAGACAAATTATCTGATTTCTGTTTTGCAAATGCCCTTATTAAATGTATATACAATGGTATGTTCAATAATTGTTTTATATTGTTAAACACAGTTTTAAAATCATTTGATCCATTTGTAAACAATGGGCAATGGTCACAAGACTTAAGGGCTCTGGCTTTTACCAAGCCATGTACCTTTTGATTCCACTTGATTTTCATTACGGCCCCATAGCTTCCCAGTATTGATTACAGCTTCTAGCAACTCTTCCTCCACCAGCAGCACCAAAACTCAATTTCACTAGATTGAGCCAACTCGCAGTGATTATCCGTATGAAACATATGAAGAGTGGGGAGTGAGGAAGACGGGCGGCGAGAGACAAATGAGACGATGGAAGAGATCGGAAGAGAAGCAGCTGCCTGGCTGAGAGTAATGAAGGAGAACAAGTCCACTCTGATCGGAGTGGAGTGCAGAATGTGTGTGTGTGTGTGTGTGTGTGTGTGTGTGTGTGTGTGTGTGTGTGTGTGTGTGTGTGTGTGTGTGTGTGTGTGTGTGTGTTAGAGAGGACAGTCTGTCCCTATTGATTCCATTGTGCAGTTGTACAGCCATGACACCAACACTGTAACCAAGTGAAGGTTTTTTTATAGCCAATAATGTAAAACAGCGATGGCTGTGAGGCCAGTTTAAAGCGTGATTACCAGCTGCCCTCCTGCCTCTACGTGCATTGTGTGTCACTTTGTGGTTTCAATTATTACTAATTTGTTGAAGTATGGCTTTCATTTCTTTACCCTCACTTTAATCTCCTAATAACTCCTGAAAAGTTTTGTGTAAAGAATGTGGTACTTATCATATGGACAACACAGTGCTAAACTATGAGAACAGTTCAGTTAGACTACAGGCAAGCACACCTTAAACATATGAAGACGTTTCCAAAAAGGGAATTCTGAATTGCACTAAGGAAGAGTCTTAGGCTATATTTATTGATATCTACATTGTAGTTGACATTGGAGGTCAATCAAATAGAACAGGGATCCATAGAGGTGCAGAAGAGTTAGTGAGGTACACACTGATGGCGTGTGATAAGGCCTGGCACACAGTTACACTGACAAAACTGAAACGTTGACTTTAATCAAATGTATTATGTCAACAGATGTCACATAACTGAATTAGGTTAGTTTAAAGCATAATATTAGGTTGAACCTAATATTATTTATTTAAACTT
>NW_011351627.1:8160-20048 GCF_000735185.1 Notothenia coriiceps | reverse complement strand
GCGCTCTCTCTCGCGCACGCACACAAAATGGCTCGTTCCACACACACACAGAGCCGAGCTTTAATGAAACACAGAGACCCAGACGTAATAGTACTTTACTGTATCATATTATTTTCGAATCAATCATTATTATTTTTTTATCTTTTTTTTTTTACCTTTTTTTTTTTTTTTAATCTTTTTTTTTTAAATAACCATTTTTCCTCCTGGTCTCTCGCGCGCCCCCCACTTTGAGAACCACTGCTTTAGAGTAAGTGTTCACAAAAAACAAATATATATTTTTAAAACCCTTCGTTATGTTAGGTGAATCCTGTAGATGTAGAAAGCACTAAATGTTGTTATCTTTTGCTCAGTTTAACAATTGATTCAAATTGTATACTTCAAATAGACCTTTTTTTCCTGTAATGACATATAAATCCACTATATAGAAAATTAGGTTTGAGTGGGAGACTTATGTCTGCTCTTTATACTTTCCCATGCACTGACTGGGTACACATATTAGTGAGTACATTACAAGGACTGGAGAACAGGTATTACATTTTCCATTTTGATTAATTTCGTATTTACAGTCTGATAACCCATTGTTCAGATTCTCATATTATTACACCCCTAATACCACAGTGATTTTCTCAAGGCTTTCTCCACGTAATGACAAAAGCAAGAAATCATATGAAAATGCCACAATATCAACGGATGTTAGAAAACCTGGCGACATAGAAGAGATTTATAAAAAAAAAGACAAATGGAAAAATAAGTTGGCTTCCTGTCACTTGGCAGATAGACGAGGCGATTTAATAACTCTGAACAAAGCCGCTCCCTCTAGCAAGTCAAACCTTTAATTACAAAACACGATAGGAGAGCAAGGCCACCCATTATTACCTCGACAACCTTGATACAAATCATACAAAGCAAATGAAGCGTTGAAAGGGGGAGTGAAGAGGGGCGAAAGCTTTGCAGCGCATCTCAGAGAGGAACCAAGAAAGAGGGAGAGGAGTGAGGCTGAGAGGAGAGGGACGGACACTCAAGAAACAGGCATGTGGAAATTGATGGAGTCTGGGGAAGCAATTGATAGTTAGAGGACAGGAAGCAGGCTGTAAAGCAATTATCACTATCTCTGACGTTTGATTTAAGACTGTCTAAGTGTGTACTACTGCAAATTAATCACACTCAGGGTAGGTACATCAGGAGCCCATTTCTGCCTTAAATTTCAATGATTCTTCTCCATCACCGGAAAATGTACTTAAGCAATATTCTAATTAGTGCAGCATATGAATTTCCACTCACTCAAGGTAGAGATGTTATGCATGAGCGTGTGTATGTGTGTGTGTGTGTGTGTGTGTGTGTGTGTGTGTGTGTGTGTGTGTGTGTGTGTGTGTGTGTGTGTGTGTGTGTGTGTGGGAAAGAGGCTGAAGGCAAAGCTTGATGAGACAGTTACCGTGTATGAATGCACAAGTGAGAGCCAGCTTAAATCATTCTAAGCAAAGCTCCTGGCAAATATCAACGATGCTAAACCCACACAAACTTCCTCATATTTAGACAAATGTAGGAACAAAGATATCATATATTGCCATGTGCAAACAAAAACAAGCATTAACAACTGAGCCACTTCATCCACACACATACATGCATACATAAACAACATGTTCCACCCACAAAGACGCAGCGTGAGTAAGATGCCACACCAACTATTGTTCCCACAGAAACATCTATGAATTACATTAGATTTAATCATGTTAAGCAATTCCTAGTTAATTAAGCAAATGTGTTCAACAATAATTAACTTGTGTTTATTTTCACCAAAGGTTTAATTCAGCAAACTTGATGGCATACAGAACGCTGTCAGTAATCCAGGATGCAGATGGCCTGAAATTAATATTCTGATATGTGACATCAGCAGGGCATAGCCATCAATAAATTGCATTTCTAAAGAACTCCATTGATTGACCTGCAAGTTCATTTTAAAGAGCCGTAATGCATCAGTAGTGCAGATCGTTTGTGCCCCCTAATGGAAGAATGCATTCTTGTTAACATTGGTTTTTGTGGGATGAAATAAATCTTGCTGGAGTTATTAAGACTTTCTGTTGTACGTACAATTTAAAGTTATTTGGCCAAAAAGAAATAATGTCTTGATTTATATTTGAACCACGTAAACTGTACAGTGGCGAGAAGCCATCTGTTTTGTATTCATGCTACTGTAACCCACGGGAGTTGTAACAATGTGATACTGTTTCAACGTGCAGTAATAAACAGGCCAACAGTGTCACAGTAGCTCTCTTCATCTGAATTCTGAAAAACATAGGCACCATCTAATTTAAATATCAGCATTTGGTTATCAAGTTATTTTTATGTTATGGTTTTTGGTTGTTGAAGGGGTTACTGTTAACATCATTAGACGCCAACAACTATTTTCTACAAACCGATTTACAGAATGTTATGAACTGTTTTCATTTATATTTAACAATCTGTTCAACACTTTATTCCACATAAGACATATGCCTTTACCAATAAAAGCCTATACTAACTGCTCCCTCATGAGTTGTTATACTTGTATTAAAGAGTATCAAAAAAGGTTAAATTGGTAGCTGTTGCTCTTAAAAAGAAAATATATATATATATCTCTTTTGTCTTTATAAAATATGTTTTACTTCAAAATACCTTTTCGCCATCAGCTTTACTTGAGATAAGACACTAGTGTAGTTTGTTCATGGCTATCAGACTAAGACATTCCTATTGAACTACAAGGCTGCCCTCTGGTGGTGATAACATGATGACTGCAAGCATAACAGACGTGTCTGTTTGAAAGAAGAGCCGTCTTTACAGTCTAATAAATTAATTCTTAAGAATTCACATTGAATCTTCGGACTGACAATCAATATGTGGAATTCAAACCATATCAAGTTTTCAGAATAAATATCTTAATGCCATTTTAACTTCAACATCCACGAGAGGTTAAACCTTCATTTGTAACCTTCGAGGAATAAAAAGGAGGATTGGAATTTACTGTAACACTTTATTTTTCTTAAATACAACAGAATATTAGTACAGTCACAAATATTTTTTAAGAGGCAGAAGACATTCTGGTCCCTCTCATCCTGCTTTCATAAAGGGATAAAAGGGAAACCTTGGATGGCATCAGAGGCTATGTTTACACACACATTCACTAATACAGTGAGTGCTGGCTATATTCAAGTAAAAATCTTTGTCAGGTTTAATGGGCATTCAAATAAAATAATCTGTGACGGAATATCCACGGCTCTCTCTTTCTGATTGAACAAATTCAGTTAATCTCCAATGTATGAAACAGCGATTAAATCCCAGTACAGTCATTTTTGGTGGTTTTGATGGTCAGGACATTGAACCAATGTCACAGAAATGGCTGCTGGGAGTCTTACAGGCCTCATTTGCCAATTGGATATCATTAGCCTGTAACAAAGGCTTTCAATAAAGCACAAGCCTTGTGTGGGAGAGCATTATTCTTGTAGCCAAATGATTTAAAACCAGGCATAATAAGGCAGGTTTCTCCGGGTTAGTGTCAACACAAAAGTAGAATTACCACATGAATGGCAAATACCTCCATGCAGGTAAACATAGCCAGTGTTGTCAGCTACAGTATGTACAGTGTTGATTTCAGGCAGTGCATGATGAGACCAGGTCAGTAACGCCAACAGTTAGAAATGTTCATATTTAGCCAGCGTTAAGGTTAAATCTCACGGTAACATGTTTGCAGTCAGGTCAGGACATCATTTAAATCAACTTCTGTCAGTCTGTCTCTGAATTCTTCTCTCAGTAGTACCATCACTGAAGCATTAACAGATTCATTGGCACATGAAACACCATCATGAACAGAGAGTGCTATAATGAATATAGATCATTTCTGACATTTAAAGATTTTGTGAGGTAAAAATCTAAGCAACATTATCAGTGAGCCATATCTATGTGATATTCTTTATAACAAAATTCATCAAACTAAGAGAAAAAAATAAGTAGAGGGACTCTTCAGTGTAACAGTGCAGCAGTATGAAATTATATATTCATAGCCATTTAAAAGGCAGCAGGACACTGAACACAAAATGCACTCTGAATGGATGCATCAACACAGTAATGTGCAGTTTCTCACCAGAGAAAAGATGCATTCAGTTCTGAGTGCTATTCGGTGGAGAGAAAATGGGATGCAAACGACTTTCAAAAGAAATACAGCTTATTTACAGGGTAAGAAAGAAGTGCAAGGCTAAGCTTTCATAGACATTCACACACTTAATATCCACAGTATATACCAAAACACATGCATAGAGGCACGTACATATTCATCATACAAAAATAAACATACCAAAAGCAGAAAACCAATCAGAAGCGCCTTTTGTGACTCAGTTCTGATCAAAAGAAAATGAAAACAATGACCGCAAAAAGCTTTGACATCATGGGATGTGAAAAGGCAAAAGCTGAAGTTCCAGCCCTTTGAATAAAAAAGATCAACATTGTCACAACAACAAAGAGACATCAGTAATCTTCCATCCAACCAATACTGAGTGCCAGCCTCATATTCAACATTATTCAAGAACGTTATCACCATCCAAAGGAAGAAAACCTATTCTTCTGCTTTTTAAATAAGAGGTACAATATTTGGTTTGCAAATTGGGTTCTCAACTTTCCCAGAATATGTTCAAACATGAGCGTGGCAAAGTGTTGGCGCCTTAGTAAAATTGAAACACAAACCCTTGCTTTGATCTCTTAAGAGAGGGGCAGAATCAAAAGTGTCAGAAATGTACTGTATATCAAAACCAGCTATTTAAATTGGGTTGGAATTGATATCTGACTGAAATATACAAAGTGTTATGGGAATGTATTTATAAAAAAGAAATGCTTGCATGATTTAAATGCTACAATTTGATTTAAACAGTCGGATTTCTCTAAATACAATTTGAAATACAATTTGGTAAAAGGCATCTTAAGAAACTAGTCTCTTAATTGTCCTGCTCTCCTCAGCAGAAAGAGTGTTTTTATATGGATGAGTAAAACCACATTCTTTTACACTAAAAACAGACTGACAAAAGAGCAGAGCCTTTCCAGTGTTGAAATACTACCTGTAAGATATTAATCCCTTTTCTTCGTTGCATTTCACAAAAACACACCTTTAATCACTCTTTTTCTTTTCGCTGTAGTTTGGCAGATCACGTAGAGAAGAAATAATAAGTCACCGTCACAAACTGAGAACTTTCATAGACAATACATATTTTTGAATGAATGTTCACTACCGTGTTAAATAAATAAGACTCTCATTTTCTTCATTTCTTAATCTTCCTTTTCGAGCAGAGAGGCACGGACACGATTGCGCACATAAAAAGCGGTAAGAGCACTGCAGCAGGCAGTGAAGATGAAGAGTGCAACGGCGTCGTGCGCGAGGTCGCCGTGGAGCCCCTCGTAGAAGGGCCTGCGCTCCACAAAGTCTGTTTTCAGCGCCTCGATCTGCATCAGTGTGCACACCACCACGAATATGTGAAAGATCTGGTGGCCCTGCCCAATGAAGTCACACCTGCCAGGGAACAAACTCTCTGGGTGGGGGCAGCAGAAGAAATAGGCGCTGATTAGGAAAAAGAGCACGTGGTACAAATGGTACGACACAACTGGGTCGGAGCAGCCCTCCTGGTAGCAGCTGTAGATGCGGTGAACCACAGGGCTTATGTCTAAACAGTAAGCCAAAGCCGAGGGCACCACTTGGCAAAGCTTGATGGCGAACTTTGGCAGGTCAGGGCTCGCGTATTTGCCATAGCAGCAGCCGAAGCAGGTGAGCCAGGCCAAGAATGCTGCAGCCGGTAAAAAGAAGCCTTGCACTTTAGTGTGCCACTCTTTCTCTATGGCGTAGTAGTAGTGAGCCAGGGCACTGCCGTACTGGTAGACCGCCACCCCAACATAGTCGAGGAAGTAGAAGGTGTAGAAGGAGAGCTCGGACTTGGCAGAGAGGAGATGAGCGAGAGCGCTGAAGGAGAGGTAGGTGAAGGCTGCCAGGAGGACAATGAAGAGGGGCTGAGCGTGAGGGTCTCGCAAAAAATCCACCGTCTCTGACATCTCCTGCCACTTCACCAAGATGATGAACGCGGCCAGCAGGTGGGTCCACACATTGAGGGACTCGTTGTGCCTTTGGAAGAGCGTGAGGAAGTAGTAGCGCCAGCTTTGGTCCGGCTGTCGGTAGCCGCTGAGGATGTGGCGCTCGCGGAACACCCAGGGAACATCGGACACCTTCACGGTGCAAGGCAGCGTGGGGAACGCCGACTCCAGCAGCTGAGGGATCTGGCGCAACTGCTGCACGTTGATAAACAGGCGGCCAATCTGTTCCATCACCACCGTCGCCATGGCAAACTGGAGGCAAGAGAGGAGGGCGGGAAGGGTGAATGAACAGTCAGTTAGTGAATATCTGTCAGGCTCTGAGCTACTGCCTTCTGCAGGTGTCTCTGTGTGCGACTGCACATGAATACATTGTACTGTGTGTTCCTGCAGTTATTCTACTATCAAGAGTCTTAATTGAATATCTTTTGTTTTGTACAGTTGTTGGAACAAAACAAGCCATTTGAAAAAGTTAACTGATTACAATAATAACTATTAATAGCAACCCTAAATCAAGGTTATTTAAAACATCTAGTCAAATGACAAATAGATAATGAATGGGATCCTTGAAGACATTTTTTATTATATTTTTCCATAAAACTTCATTTATTGATTTGTATGTGGCCTTCGGGGGGCAGTAGAGCAAGCTGAACAATACAACATTTAATTATTATCAGTTTGTTAAAGTTATTGTCGCTAAAGTTTCACACCAATACTAACATTCATAAAGTATCAATGTATCTTTCCACATGACAAATACAACTCCAATATTCTCTCTTCCAGCTAGATTAAAAGGCTCAACAGAGACTGATAATCCTGTGTGACACTGCTGGCAACCCTTATTCACATTTGTCATTTTGGTTCACTGTGAACGATAAAAATACTGATTAGTGCAGCATCAAGGGTTTTCATTTGAATACGTTTGGCTGACCCTCTGATTGGTGTCTCTGACAACATGATGCATCACTTTGAAGGACTGTTGCACACCAGAGGATCTCATGTGCAATAAAGCTCTGACCTCAGCTGCCCTGATAGTCATAAATTCTGCCAATGAAGGAAGCCCTCTATCTAAATTCTCAGTATTGGTAATGGAAAATGTGAAATACTTCCTGAATAGTGGAGAACGCGAGTCAATATGTTCAAAAGCGTCAGTGTTTAATTTTTGTTGGTAGGATATAATCATGTTTTTTTTAATGCAAAAGGCAGTAGGTTTGATGCTATAAAAAACTGCAGGTGTCTGTTTGGCTAGCCCAGTTTAATACATACAGATAAGCATTAATGTATACAAGTTATAAGACTACAGGCCTTCTGCTTCCAAAGCCATTTAAATTCAAATAGTTGCAAAATCATCACAACACTGAAGAATGACTCAAACCTGACCTGAGGTTTGTTTGGATGTAAATGGATTGCAACAAAATAGTTATTTCAGTTTTTGTCCTCACAGATGCAATTAATCTGAACTATACAAATGGTACTGATTTGTCTTTGGGGTATGAGGGCTTTCTTTAAATATAGGTTCTGTGGTAAATATTTGTTACACAGATGATTGATTTGATGTGGCCACATATATCTTTCTGGGTTGGTGCACTTTACTGAGATGTATGGAGGGCTGAGAGCAGAGACAGTGCCTCACAGAGATGAGGCTGTGTGGGATGAACACAGGCCGAGGTTCAGGAGGAAAGGCGTGGAGTGATGAATGGGAAGAGATTACGTAACATAACCCCATCCGATGTCCACACCCTCCTTTTCCAGCAAGGGTTGCACTCCTTTAAAATATTTATAGGGAGAGAAAAATGCTCGACTACAAGATGGAATAATCATTCAAATTGCATGTATGAAACCCAGGCCTATATGGGCCTGTTGCAGCGAATTCCCATAAGCAAATCCGCACCTGACAGACATGTCGGTTGAAATCTGATCTGCTGTCCGAATACATTTGCATTCACCCTCCCTTCAGGACTCGAAGCTTATTACTATTCTCCCTGTGCATTGAAAGCCTTTGCTGTGTGCTGTTTACCGTTGAATTAAGAAAATGCCGCTCCACATTCATGAAAACTGACGTTCGAGCTGCATCTGACCGTATTTCACGCTGTATGCCACAATTTACCGGGAAAAGATACATGGCCTTGAGACGAAATTAAACACACTAATACAATACACATACCTGTATATGGTAGAGTCAATCCAAAGCGCTGAGTTTAGCAGTCGGTGAAATGTTTAGAGAATATAGATAACATTGTTTGAAGACGGAGAAAGGATGACGGTGATGGGAGCAGCGCCTGGCGGCTTTCAGCGCGCAGCTGCTGGGAGGATACAGGCAGGTTGACGGGCGGGTATTCTAGCCAATCAGAACACTCGGTGCTGCTCCTTCCTGCCGCCTCGCACAATGTCTCGACCAATGACAGCGGTCGCCTGGCCTATCAGCCCACCCACTCTCCACTGACATTCTTCCACAGCCATATGACTGTGACACTCACATGAGGCATTTTTCTATCTGTTTTAATAACTACGACCTTTGAAACATGCAACCTTTTCAAAAGCCATGTGTTGCTACTAGTCATTGTATTATTAACCTTATTTTTAACTACAGAGGGGTCATCATACAAAGGCCTTGGTCCATTTTGATATTCCCCAAACCCTCTATTCACCCTTTAGTTTACTTTATAGGAACTTTTTCACATGGACATACTATTTTTAACAACAACATGCATAATTTTTCCATAAAGATTGATAACTAAATGAGATGTCCTTTCATGTAAAGCTTGTAGATAATACATTCGGACAGAGACTTGTATACACATTCTAAGTTAAACTCATAAGCTTCTAAGGTGATATCCAACGAAAAGTAAAGAAACGACTGGATCAAAACCATCCCCCTTGATTTATGTGGTCAAATTAGTTTTTATGGCCTATGCCTTTCACTTGTGTAGCATTCAGAAACAACTTTAACTTCTCTCAGTGTGTTTTGTAAGATCGGCATTGTTGCGTGATTCAATCAATCCTTTTTTCATTTAATCTTTTATTTGAAGAATGCACATTGATGAAAACTTTTAACAATTAATGCTTCAAAATGTAAATATGCCGGATTTGAGCTTTTAGCTCATTTCCATCCGTAGTCCCTCACATAAAACATTTAAGAACATGACATTTATATACATAGCACAAATAAATACATGATATGCAGAAAGAGCATGAGCAGCATATACAAGCATTTACCACATGGCAGTACAATGTAGCAGCTACGATATATGAAGTGCAAGAGGAGATACAAGAGCTACATCAAGGGCAAGAGGAGTTCCCCTGTATTAAAGTGCATTTAGCGGTGATTACACGTCTGTTTGTTTCTCAACCATTCTTTGAGTTGACCTTTTAAAACTATTCAAAGTGGGACAATCCCGTATCTGAGTTGGGAGGTTATTCCACAAGGACAATCTATCTTAATTGATAGAACATTTTGACCCAAAGTGGTCCGTCTACGGTAGACTTCAAAGTCTCCTCTGGTTTCTGACCTAGTGCAGCGTCCAGTGTGTTTTCTGTGGATGAATTCCCCTAAGGGGGGGGGGGGGCAGTCCATGTAAACAATTATAAATAAAACACATACATACTTTTAAAAGACTTAAAATGGTCCAAACTCAAGAAATCGATTTTCAAGGATGGTACAGTGGTGGTATGAATTTGGCTTTCTGTCAAACACCTTGATAGCTCTCTTGTACAGCTGTTCTATGGGTTTCAGGTTTGTGGCTCAAGCAAACGACCAGTTTGTCAAACAGTATTCAATGTGGGATAGAATCATAAAGTGGAGGTCTGACTTTGCAGCATTGACAGTTAAGAAAGGTGTAATTTGTTTAACATGTTGCAAGTTGAATTTAACGGTATTGGATACTTTCTTGATACGTTTCTTAAAAGTCAAGTTCGAGTCCAATATGACTCCAAGATACTTGAAGTGGGAGACTAGTTCTATTTCTGCTCCGTTTAAAAACACATTGGATCCTTTGATTCGGACTGGTCGTTTACTGAACATCATGCATACTGTTTGTTTTGCGTTTAACGGTAAGCAAATGTTGTTCAGCCAGTGTTGAACCTTGTCCAAAGCACAGTTCTGTATTTATAAACAACACATTCATTCTTTTGATTACTCATCTTTTCCAGGTCCATATCTTTGATCTCAGCATCAACAAATATGAGGCCATCTGCCAGCAGCCAGTGGTGGCCAAAAAGAAGACCAAGCTGACTCACATCGAGTTTAATCCCATCTATCCTATCATCATAGTGGGCGATGACCGAGGCTACGTCAGCAGCCTCAAACTCTCCCCGAACCTCCGCAAGAAACCCAAGGTAAGATCCCCTTTGAAATACAGAGCCTGTCTAGAAGTGACAAAGAATAAACTAATAGTGTATATAACTGCCCTACCCTTCCGCTTTCTGCTCCTTCTTTGTATTCAGGCTCTATTGTCACATACAAATGGAGCTTATTTGACACCAAATATTATGTCAATTTCAGCACAAGTGTGTTCTGCATTGTGAGTGTTGCTCTCGAGGGAAAGGATATACAAAGACAATTATATATCACAATATTTTTAACTAAATACATCAACATCATGACGATATTGTACTTTCGACTCTTAATGATCTTGCATATATTTACACAATGAGAATTGAACTATCGAAATATTAGGAAAAGCCAGACACATTCTGGACTACAACTCATTGTATACTCTATATNAGACTGAAGGAAAAAGGAGGGGGTGTGTTGCTTTATGTGAGGAATACCATCAAGACAATCAAAATCAATATTAGCTGGAAGAGCAATCTCCCTACAAGTAATGGTATTCCTCACATAAAGCAACACACCCCCTCCTTTTTCCTTCAGTCTGTCCTTCCTAAACACAAATATTCCGACATAGATACAATAGAAGATGGTGACGACTCTTTTTAGCCAAGATTCCGATATTCTCAAACAGTCAATATTGGACTCAAGGAGGAGATGTTCTAGCTGTTCATGTTAATTGCAAATGCTGCGGAAATGTAAATGTCCACTGAATAGTCCCTTCGGCTTGCACCCAGGTTTACAACTTTTTATATTTGCACTTGAAAATAAAACATAGCCTTCTGTGGTTATTGAACGTCTATTCTTGGGTTCAATTTTGAAACATTTATATTTTTATCACTTGACTCTTTCTTTATATTACACCCTGTAATTGTGTTGATTGCCATTGTTTTCCTAGTAGTCACTATTTAGCAAATCTAATGAACTCTAAAGTGTTTGATTTATTTCTGGTGTAATTATACTGTGTATTGTTAAACAGTGCAGACTCAAATATAGATAACAGGATAGATGAAGCAGACAGTTGTGGCATGTAAGTTATAAGGCACCATCAGTAGTCGTTTTACACTGAATTTGATCTTCACACAGTTAGTGTGTCACAAGCTTTGTAAAAACCACTTCTGAGTCACTGGTTAATATTCTTCTAATAAAGTCTCGAGAGAGAGAATCAACGTCTGACTTCATCACCTCACAAGCATTACATTGTCCTTGCTGGCATTAAAGTTCGACTATTATACAAAGTCCACGTTTCCATGTCTTTTATACATAAACATGTGTCCCCTCTGTGGAAAGAGATTCTGAAAGTTACAGGAAAAAAAATTTGCTCTCTTTTTGTCCTGATCCATTTATATAAAAACCTGTCTAAAAATGAGCTGATCAGATTTTGGCTACTTTATGATGTCATACGATTTTTTGGCTTGTGTAACCATTATCCAATCACCAACCAAGGTAACCCCCCCCCCCCCCC
>NW_011351627.1:0-8147 GCF_000735185.1 Notothenia coriiceps | reverse complement strand
CCACACCTTATCACCTGATCTCCTCCTAGAGCACCATGGTGTTCTTTTTAACCAAATATCTGGGTTTATGGGATGCTGCAATGCATGATCTGTTTGGTATTTGGAACCAAACACTTCAGAGACATGTTTTGTATATATCTGAGACCTATAATATATTGATGAAAAACAGTATAGGGGACCTTTAATATTAACAGTGGTGCTCGTACTGTCAGAAATTACTAAAAAGGTAATATATTCAGTCCGTTTCTAAAAGAGAGGCTTCTTACCTGCGCTTTGTCTTCGTCGCTGTGTCCTCGGTGCTACTTGCTTCACCAATCAGCTCACATTCTGATCGGGCCTATTCATCATGAGCATGGTTGTGGAGATACTGGAGGCGCCCGGAGGTGAGGAGGAAGCACGTATGCCATATCTGAAGGTCTCTCTCTCTTGCCGAACCCCGTAGCTGCTCAATGATAATGAATTCCCTCCTTCTGCCCTCTAACCTCTCTGTATACAGCAGGGTTACTGACTCCCAACACATTATACCCTGATAACCAGAAAGTGGGAAACTTTTAAGAAGCCTGGACATTGTGTTTTTCTCACAGCAGGCTTGTGCCAGTGCAGCTTAGGGGGTGGACTTGTTCCGTGGGCGTTGTTGTTTGAAGAATTAGAATCAGAATCAGAAACAGGTTATTGCCAGGTAGTTTCGCACATACTATGAATTTGACTTGATGTCATGGTGCATACATAAAATATAAAAAACAAGAAATCTAATATAAAACAAAAATTTCAGAGACAATAACCTTTTGCTCACTTTTTGAGTGGAGGACTGACATTCAGAGCTTCATTCTTCTACAGCACTGTTCCTCGACTATAACCTAAAACATTTCTGTGAGGTTTGGCTGTAGTGTCAATAGTACAATATTGGGTTCACACCAAAAACTAACAAAAATGGAGAGTCACCGTGATGATACATTTTGTTTTGCAGATCACTCTTTACATAGCATTTCCTGGCAAAGGGCCTACATGTGTCTGCTATCATAAAACACAAGTTGTTTAACCAAAACAAAGAAAAGGAGAAATTAAACCTGAAGTTACAATCACAGTGCATGCAAGCATCAAGTGGAACGTTTTTGAGCTTATAATAATAATTTCAGTCAAGCTGGTGCATCCCTGACCTTCCATGTAGGCAAGCACATTGATTACCTCTTCAGGGTATAAGCGAATTTGGCAGAAGTGGTACAAATATGATACAATGCTTGTCTCTGATTTTGAATGTAATTGAATGACAGAACTGAGTTTTGAGTATGCTTAATGTGTAACCCTGTGATCATAAAGAAACCCTTCCTGATCAGCTATAATGCATTTTCTGGCACATCCTTGGGCACCAACCCTATCTTCCTCTTCCTATTTGGTGGAATTCTGGAGCAAAAAACCTTACAAAGGCAAAATAAATCAAGCTATGCTCGCAAATTAGGTTACAAATGTAACTTGTGTTACATGCAAGCCGCTGGTCATGTCTGTGCTTTGACGTTGCTTACAGAAATATCACTTTGAAGTATGGAATATATGCTTACTGATGAATAACAGATACATGCAGGCAAACATCAGGATATTAACTCAACAACTAAAAAACACACCTTTTATATTTAAATAAATACCATTGAATTTTACATTTTTTGTTTGTGTCCACATGCCTAGGTGATAAATCCATGATTACATTTACATAGAAAGATAACATATGCTTCTTTGAATTAAGGCTCATAATTTCCTGTTTGTATAAAACATTTACTTGCACTATAATGATTGTATTGCTCATAATGCGTGTATGTAAATGGTATTTTGATAGAGGATTAGCATAATCTGTATGACTGATTTAAATATAGAATACATTATAGTATATTGATGGTAATGTGCTTGTCAAAATCACAATATATATGGTCCCTTTATTTACATTGTGCCTCACAGCAGAGTCTTTATGTTCCAATTCTAAAAATCCATCACCTGGTGAAGAGTGCCATCCATCTTCTCCCTCCTCCTCCCCCTCCCCCCCCTCCTCCTCTTCCTCCTCTTCTTCCTCCTCTTCCTCCTCCTCCTCCTCCTCCTCCTCCTCCTCCTCCTCCTCCTCTGCCTCAGTATGAGTTTTCTCAAAAGACTCCAGATGGCTCGGGATCTTTTGTTGAGTCCTATCTGAACACTTCCTCCGCTCATCTCTGTTCCTTGATACACACCATTCAGTTACCCATGCACCTGCAGCACACATTCTCATTTTCAGACAGAAGTGTATGAACAAGCTTTTCATGCTCATAGAAAAAGAGAAGCCATTTTGAGTCTCCCTACAATACCTAGTTTTATTTCTCTTCACAATCAACTATAAGTCAATGTTGAAGAGTTTTATGATGGAGTGGTTGAAATCACTCCCGTCTCCCAGTGAATGACGAAAGTCTTTAGCAAGAGAGAACAATGCTGTGTGAATATATTTTCAATTGTAACGGTGAGTTTAATTCTTGGATTATGCAATTGGATGGGCTCAGTTATGTTGTGACTGTTTCAGGGATTACATCCACATTGAGGATTAGTACATCAATTGTTAAATTAGATTTTGGGGAGGTATAAAGAGAAATGGTGTTGTATGGTATATTGACTCAGTGTTGCTGAACAGACTTGCTGTTCTTCAAAGAGCATAAAATGAGAGCCGCTTGAATCTGGCAACCCACTCTGATCCCTTTTCTACAGTCCAAACTGGATTATTCAGCAACAGTTGAGCAACTGGTGGGAGGCCGAATCTGTTTGAGAAGTTGTGAACAAAATGAAAACGAAATATGTGAGAGCCAAATAGAGAAGAACCAGTAATTAATAGTGATGAGAATTTAAACTACTTCTTTTTGGTTAGAACAGTGAGAATAAAAATGCCCTTAGCTGCCTAGAGGCACTGCTGTAATCTCATAAGACTTCACACTGTAAACACAGTAGCAAAATGATCCAGATATGAAGTTCATCTTTTGCTTCTTCTTTTTTGTTTAACTTCAGATCTTTTTCTTGTTCAAATAAACACATTACAGCTCTGATAAATCCAGTTGTATGCTACCTGCTGAGCACCGAGACTGATATATTAAGAGACTGGTGACAAAGTGGAGGAATTAGCAGCTGAAGAGCCAGATAAGTAAAGCTAAGTAAAGTGAATGTCAGACCTAAATTGTGTGGGGTATAGCCAGAAACTTAACTTGTGAAAAATACAAATGTAACACCTTGTTTTGATGAGTGTGTAAGTAGTCAAGTATTTGCTAACCACAAACAATTCAAAACGCAGCGTGTATTCTCTATAAACTGCAGCCACTTACCTTCTATATTTATACTTCAATTCAGGGTCTTTATTTTGTTTGCAATAACAAAGCGATACTTCAGGTTTTTTTTTCAAACTGTGCTTGTTTGCTTTTCAACCACTGCCATATGAAGTCATTACTTGTCTCAAGAATTGAATCAGAGTCAGTTAATAAAATGTAATCTCCCTGAAATGAACATGAACACTCAGCGATGGTGAGCAACAGGTGGTGTTGTACACAGATCCATATTAGCTCCTTCAATTCATAATATTACTTCTCTTTTTTGTCTGGCTCCCAATAATCTCCAAGAACATGTTACACATCCTTTTTTCTTATCTGTTGAGGAGGTGAGCCGGGAGCATTAAGAAAAAGGACTTGAAGGTATATATAAAAGAGAAGACTCCTCCCATGCCCATCACTCTGAAACAATGCATATACTGTGATGAGTGTATCTTGACAACATCTAAATAGAAGTGCCTGAGGGAAAACAAGGGATGGGTGGAAGCAATCGCTGTGGCGTGGAGCTGGCGGCTCTGTGAATCGACACAGACTGATAGATGGCGGCGGGGCTGACAGCGCCGGCACAGTAACTAAATCACCAAGAAGAGGGGCAGGGCTGATAAAAACTCTGCGACTGTCACACTGTTTCTGATTAGGGTTCTCTTTCAGCCTCTGCATTGGGAGTTGCAGTACTTTTAAACTCAGTTTGAGAGAGTTTTCAGAGATGCTGGAGGGAGGCGAAGAACTTCCAACTCATCCCAATTAACCTGAGCATTATTCTGCAGGAGTAGAGTGTCGAGCATGATGTGCATTTAATGTGTTTCCCATGCCATCTGTAAATCTCCATTTTGACACCTGAATTTGGACAGAATGCTCAAGGACACTTTGGTGTAATTATTATTTTATTTTATAGAGAAATGCAAAATATAGTTATTATTACCATCTTTTCTGAACTGTTAAACATATACTGTCTGTATAGTGTGTGACACAGTGTGTCTGCATTCATTAGAAGTCTATTTGAACATTAGTTATGGTGCTTTTTCAAATGTATTGCAGACATTTCAAATCAAAGAAGATTAATGATATTCTCCCTTCAAATAAATTACTATGCTTACAGAGGATGCATTTTGGTGGAAACCTAAGAGTCCCTTGAAAGCGACCGCAATATATTTCAAGCTGTGTGAAGAGCAAGTCTTTGTGGTTTTACGAAGCGTGCACACCCACGTGCACTCGTGAGTCATCTCCCTCTGCTACGGTTGACAGTTGGCTCAACATCTTATATAAGGCAGCAAATAAGTAAACTCTCTGTTGAGAAACCAGACTTCGCAACAACAGTTTTTGAGATAATACAGCTTTTTAAAATCCACAAAAATGTAGGTTTAGACATATCTTCTCTTGGAGAGAATTGTTAGTGAGATAATACCAATTAAAGTCTCTTGCAACAAATAAACATAAACACTTTTTTCTTCGAACGAGTAAGGATTTTGCACAAGATAAGTTTACTTGTCGAAGTTGGTCTGTGGAAACAGTCTCAAATGTATTTTCTGAAAGGAGCTTTTTACCTGTTTTTTTTAATTCAGATGTTATCATACATTTCAGTTGTCCCAGCTTGGAATTGAATTATTAAACCAAGGCCTCTGTTTCAAAATGTGGAGTTTGAAAGAATAGTCAAAATAATTTGTCCTTTCTCTCCTAAACACATTTCCTTGACCTCAATAAAAGTGTGAAGGAGAACTCAAGGACTGATCAGGATTCATCAGTCCTTGGATCTTGCAAGTCCCTATGTGTTTTGGAGAGTCTGCAGCAATGGCAACAACAGTCTTTTCGTAAAAGTGTTTTTATGGAGGAAATCTGGACATTGTGAAATATTTTTAATTGAGCTATACTGTAGTTCAGACGTTGTCTATCACAGCAATGGCCACTGCCCAAAGGACTCAATCAATAAACATACTGTAAATCAGCACAGATGGTAGTGCAGTTTGATCAAATATACAGAGAATATAAACATATTAAATCCTAGTGAATGAGAAGAGGAACAGATGCTGTATTAATTTAGTCTCTGTTAATCTAATACTCAGTGGCATGCCATACTCTTCTTCCCCCTTGGCGTGAAGGTCTGCTGCCATAGAATTGGTATTCTTCTGCAGGCACAACTTTCTGGGGTAAATATTTATAGAAGGGACTGGCATTGGGTGATAAGCAATAGGGGTCCATTCATGATAACACAGAGGGATTTAAAGAGAATATTTAATCAAGCACTAGTCTGTATCTCTGGGACAATAGCCTTTCAACGCTTCTAAAGGCCTACCTTAAAGCATTCTGGCAAAGGTCGAGAAGGATTTCAGGGTGATGTTTCGGGAGAGTTGTTATAATCATTGACAAAAACATGGCAATTTGTTGTCCCGGAATACAGTGCATTGTGGGCTGCCAGCTGAATATAAATGCTATCTAAACACATGTAACATTCAGAAGAAAAACTAAACTTGCAGCTGCATATTCGGATATATCATAGACAGGCCTGTAAATGATGTGTTGCACCTAAATGGCTACTTTCCTGTTCCTTCGAAAAGACAAACACTCCCTGCTTATGACTTTACCCCTCAGTGGCAACAATTACAGTATGTGAGAAAAAAATAAATCAAAAGGTATTTATAAATAATCTTTGGTCAACATCATTCAGCGGTTTAAAAATCCCTGTCCATAATATTAATCTATTCTCTGCTTAACTCGGAAATAATTGTTCATTGCCAGGTCAGGACTGTTTTAATTTCACATACGCTGATCATTTCATTCACTCAGTGTGTGACAGAAAACACAGAAGCAAGGTTTGAAGGTGCGACAGGAATCAATACATCATTCAGATAATAAGCACTCATGTTCACTGTTGAATAAGCCTGAGTTTCACTTCTGATGTAATAGCTAAGTGCAGAATCACAATGTGAATGTGTGACTGACTCAGTACTGCATTGAAAGTTAATTAAAGTTGATATGTTTTCAAAACCTAGAATATAATGTTTAATACAAATAAGTGACTTTGAATTCAAAAGCATGTTTATCTTTGTTTGGATGTATGATAGAAAAATGCAGAAAACAAACCCTCTGTCTTTAGTCTGCAGTACAGAAGCTGAGAAAAATAGGCTGGCTGCACCACAGATACAACGCTGTGATGCTAACATTTCTGCCATCTTAAGGCTCATTGTTTTATTTAAACAATGACGCTATGTTTGCCTTCGAAGAATAATCAATGTTAAATGCAGTATCTGACAAGATAAAGGGATCTTTTAGCTACTGTGTCATTTGGAATAGTTAATTAAGCAACACAAAGACAGTTTTAGATCAGGGGTGTCAAACTCAATTTCATCTCGGGCCACATTCGCATTATGATTGCACTCAAAGGGCCGGTTGTAACTTCAAGACTATATAAAAATACATATATAAATGTTTAATATATAAAATAATGTATATTCCATTATTTCCTCTGCATTGGATTATTATCGGATAGGGTAATAACTTCATAATTAACTACGTCTGAAAGCAGAAGTCTAGGGCAAATAATTGCAAGTCTCTTCAGTGAGAATGTCACAAAATGGTTTAAAGAGAAAAGCAAAATTCTGGGAAAAAAAAGAAGTGACATTTGGAGAGAAAAAAGTAACATTTTGAAGAAAAAAAGTCAAATTTGAGATGCATTGTGGGACATGTAGTTTATGGGCAACGGGTAAATCGGCCTGTAACCGTATAATAAACGTAATATTTTTTTTGCAAGTGAAGTGAAGTCACGGGCCGGATTTGGCCCCCGGGCCTTGAGTTTGACACCCCTGCCTTACAACTTATAAACAGAGTCAGGGAGTAAAGCAGAAATCCATTTTGCAGAGTAACAGAGTCGCTGAAAGGTAGTACCTGGTGAGCTCTCAGCAGCGCCGTGCGTCGGTACATGTAATCCTCCGACTTAAAGACGTACACCATCTTGTAGGAGTTGAGCTTGAACATGCACTCCATCTTCTCTGTCTCCATGGACTTCTTGCCTCCCTCGCAGGCCTCCTTGTCCAGCTGCTCCCGGCCCTTCTGGTACTTCCTGATCCGCCTCAGATTCCTGATCACGAGCGCAAAACACAGATGTGATGAGAGTGACTAATGAGAGCCAGCGGAGAGTCAGAACAAATCCATTTGAGGTCATTTAATCAAAAGGACAAGTGTTTTGCATTTGACTTTCATTAGGGCTGTGTTCAGATTTCTGAGCAAGATGTTATGGAGTAAAAAAGAAAGGTTCCTTACCATTAACATCACCCTATTTGTTCTGAGTCAAAAGAAATAAAACTGCATTCACAATTCAAACAGTTATTTGCAATTTGGACAAATCAAATGTTGTAAAGTGAAAACTCACCTGGTGAGAAACACGGGCTTCTGAGCGAGGTGCTCCCTCAGCTCAGGGGTGGTGGAGTCTGGGTTTAAGTAGCGGCCGACATAATCAGACCAACGCTGCGAACAGAGGACATTCAAAACTAAATGTACAGTACAGATCAGATTTAAAAACACTTACACCAGTATTACCAAACGGTTGGCAATAGGTGGTCCTTACTAGTTTTTCCACTCCAGCTGGAAAAGTGGACCTTCTTACTAGACAAATTCAAAAACAAACTTTTATTTGCATGTATTCACTGGACTTGTAATTCCCTCATATAATATAAAGGTAAGTTGAAAGTTGGGCTGAACGATTAATCGATTTTAAACGAAATCGTGATTTTAAATCGAAATCGCGATTTTAAATGATGCAATTATTAAATCGCAAAGCCTGCGATTCTTTTTCTTCTTGTGTGTCAGTCATCCACACCAATCAGAAGTGCTCTG
>NW_011351626.1:0-3487 GCF_000735185.1 Notothenia coriiceps | reverse complement strand
TCGCCTCCTGCTTCCAACTCAGGGCCAAGCTCAACCTTCTCTCTTCCAACCGGACCTAACCACTTATCACCACCACCAGTGTCTAGACCCGGGGGGGTTCATCGGAAACGGTTCTTCCCTTCCCGAATGACATCCTACCAAACCTGGGCCTAATCGCCAAACACCATTTCATTCACTTGTTATAAACTGTCATCATTATGTTTCATTTATATAATGTGACCCGATAATAAACATGTATTTCATACATCACGTCTTTCCTGATTGAAATGTAAACTTTTGACTTGAAGTGCAATAAAAGACTTTAGCATAACTGAAGGGAAAAACGATATAAATACCTTATTGATAAAATAAAATATAAGCCAACAGAATCAAACAAGACAATAAATAAAGTGCAATACTGTCTGAATCCTGACTAGACAGCTTTAGAGCATGTCTTTCACTTCAGTTTATTTTTTTCAAATCTTTTTTTTTCAATTTTTTTTTTTCAATTTTTTTTTTTTTTTTTATCACGATAGATACGATATCTCTGAAAAAGCATATCGTGGAGACCTAATATCGTCACGACGATATATATCGTCATATCGCCCACCCCTACCCACATGTCCCACCGTGTTAGCGTGTCCATCAAGGCATCAGGGTTTTACACCTTCAGATTAGAGGACATTTTGAGAGGGGCTTCAAAAAAGGTCTGGAAGTGACGTGATGTTCACTCTTTCCTGCCTGGAAACTGTTGTTATAATTATTTAATGCCATATCAATAAGTATGGTTCCCCCGAGAAAGATGTTTTACTTAATACAACAAGGTACAAATACTCCATTACAAGTACACGTCCTGCATTGACAATTAGTAAACATATTCAGGTATACTTAGGAAAATGTCCTATTTCAGCAAACAATTTAATCATTAAAACATTTAAATAAAGGAGAAATAAGTACATCTTTGAGAAGCTGGGGTTATGAAATGTTTTTACACAAAAAAATTTTAGAAAATTTAGATAAGTGTCTCAAATACATTACACACAATCCACTAATTGTTTCATGAGTATTTAAATATCATAGCTAGTTTAATCTAATTGAGGACATAATATGTAATATGTTTAGTTTGTAAAAATTGAAATAAGGTAACTATTATTTTAAGATGTCAAATGCATGCGGTGCAGTAAAAAGTAATATATTTCTCTCGGAGCCGTAGCAGATATACTATGTGCGCCAGACATGCTGTGAAAGCAGTAACTGGGGTTTGTAAAGATGAAGCACACTGAGAAAATTACAACTCTTCATCAGAAAATGGCTCTTGGAAAGCACTGAACATCACACACTGATACACAGCGGTGGATGTGAGGGTGGGTGGAATTTTTTTTCTTTTGGTTAATTTTACACCCACTCAAATCACTAAAAGGCTGCTCAGTGGACACCTGATAAATAGATGCCAAATGTGTCTCCTGACTAAGCAGCGCTGGCCTTAAGACTCTGCCTTTTATGTCGCACGCCAGCGGTTAACCCTGCTGCCTTTAGAACATCGGCCTCTTCACTCTGATTTATTGCTCAAACCAGCACAGAATGCCAAAAGAAACCACATCCCATTTGTTCTGCATCTAAATGAACTTAATTCAACACCAGACACACATTCAGTTTGATGGTTTGGGTCAGTTTTATCACCGGGGAGAAAGAGACACCTGCCTAAAATAATTTTCTTTTTCTTACCATAATGATTTATTTAACTCTGCCTTGATATTCACATCACCGCTTTTCTAAAAGTGCTCGGTGAAGCTATTAAGGATGAAGCTATTTTCTGATAGTCAATTATACTGATGTAATTTTAAAAAAGACCCGAGGGTACCTTACTACAAAATGGAGTATCGTTGCGCTGCATGAGACCACATTTTAGATTTACTTTTCAATAGTCAAAAACGTAAATGTGGGAGTGAAGATGGTAGCACCCAATGCACCACTTAAATAAAGAGTGTTCTTAAAATATAAACCGTAAAGGAATGAGAAAGTAATTGTTAAAGCCATAGCTCAATTAAAAGATTTAAAGTCATGCATTCTGCACAAAGGGATATTTCATGGCACGGTGGATTGAGACTTAGGGCTTTATTTCCATGGCAGCAAAACACAATTTAAGCAGCTTCCATTAACCGTGTTTTTCTGGCCTTGAAATGCACATAGTTCCTCACTTTGGTATATTCATGCTCATTGCTAAAATACTGAAAGGCTCAGGATGGAAAGGTTAAACGAGTTGGAAGGTCCGTGCAGATAAGGGGACACGGAAGAAGACATTGGTAGAAAAGTGGTGGCACCTAGGATACTCATTCAATAGCAGGGAAAGCTCTCTGAGTTTCCCCTAACGTCCTCGGGAACATCCAAACAAAATGTCATGGCCAGTGGCTGTTTAGATAAAATGTTTGAACAGAAAGCAAGGAAGGTTGTGCCCTTATCACTCCATTCTGTAAAATGTAACAACAGTCATTGGTTGTGTTAATGTGTGTACACCTGAGTTATCTATTGTCGCAAAAACCCAGAGAATATGGCTATTCGATCACTGGTTCTTAAGAAAACTGTGGAAACCTGATCAACAAAGTAACGTGTTGGTATGTGACTGAAATAGCTGTTCAATAGCAAGAAGATGGACACATCAGCTACTATGGGACGTCTATGAATCTTGTATTTCTTTCAAAACAGTGTGCTTGTTCGTGACATTACATTACTGGTGATAGAAATTAAGTTGTTCCGTGAGTGTCCGTACTGTATTGGTAAAGATGCCTGGAGTTACACTGCGCTTCGAATAAAGGGGAATCTATGGCATACACATTTAATAGTTAATGGTAGATGGACTCAATTTATCAAGTCTTTACTACTCCTCAAAGCACTTTGGGTACAAGACAGCATGCACCCATTCACATACTTTCAAACAGAGGGAACATTCACACACTGTTGGCCATGCCATCGAATGCACATTGGGGTAAAGTGTCTTACCCAAAGATACATCGACATGTTGACTGTAGGGGTTTAGTTTGACCCCACAGCCTTCTGATTGGGGTACACTACCTCCCACCTGCAGTCACCCTTTGTCTTTTTTAATGACGTAACATTTTCATGTGAGCTTCTGCACGTAGACTGTTGCATTGCTACCTTAAACACGTGCATAGACTTACTAGAAAATATCCAGGAAGCAGCACCTCTAGAAATCCCCATGTACCAAAAATATGATTACACAGTTTCAAATGTGCTTCCTGCAGGAAATTGCACACTCCTCTATATACAATGTTATCACTGTCACTTTTGATCCAGCCATGCATTCTGGGAAAGCCTTAATAATGCATTGCAGCAGCTACAAACTAGAGCCTTACTTTACTTATCAGTGTTTCCTATCTGCTGGTGGGCCATCTAATCTCTGCCGCTCTGAGAGCATCCCTGCTGTAAATCCACTGCTGGGGGAGATATCATCTGATGTCAAGAAGAATCTCCCTCATTCCTCTCACTAGGG
>NW_011351625.1:0-1333 GCF_000735185.1 Notothenia coriiceps | reverse complement strand
GATGTACATTTGTGAATAATGTTTGGTATTTTCTTATAATCAATGGTTACCTGAAGGTTTTCTTCCCATACAGGATTTTGTTACACATGAGTTCATGTGTAAAAAGGGAGAGTGTGTGTATAATGTATTATATCAACATGGCTGTCAAATTCACAATCTACATTTTTCATTTAGGGACTGAAAGAAACCTGCTGCCCCAACTCGGATGTTCAATCTGACCATTTATTGACAGTTTTAGAATGATCCTGCTCCATGTCTATAAGATACTGTTTGATGAATGTTGACATGTTTCTAAATATTGATTGAATTATAACAGGTAACGAAGATACAGAAGCAGTGGCCAAGGGGCTACTGTGAGAGATGTAAGTCCAGAATGGGAATACCAAAGAAGTTGACCTGTGATGATGAAACCATTTTGTAATGTTAAGCTAAAATATAGTAATGTAATGAGACAGAATTTAATTTAGACAACATCCCACAAACAGCAGAACTAAATGGTCCAAGGAGGGAGTTTTTAAGCTAAAGACAGCATTAGGGTGCCTCCTGGTGAGTTTAAAGATAGAAACCAAATATCAGCAGGTTTTGAATTAATATTCATAAATTACACCAGAGACGCAGTAAAAAGAAAAATAGACGTAGATTAGATTCACACCTTAAAAGGTGTGAAAGGACGGATTTGTGGAGTCTATTTTTATATAACATTACAAGATTCTTATTATTACATTATTTGCTTATTGTGCTCATTGTATGTGCTGTGACTTAGGAATAAATGGAACAACCAAAGAGAACGAAGTCTAAAACCGTGGTATCTCTTCAGCTAGTCTTGACCAATCAAAAATGTACGGGGACCGCCCTGTGTAATAAAATGTATTGTCGCACGAGGTTCGAGGCTCTTGACGGATTTGGTGGTTACAGATTACAGCTTTGCTGCCTGTGATTCCCAAAGACGTGATAAGTCCTTGCCCAAGTGATATATATATTTTGCTCTCTTTACAATAAATAGTTCAACTTAGAAGTTGTCTGTCTTTTCTGGAATTCTGAACCCAACAGAGTGTATTTCAAATGTGTTTCCTCCGGCAGACAGATTGTTGTTAAACAACTGTATTTAGTACTGAAGGAAATACTGCAAAAAGGCCAAACTGAGCAACAGGTTTGTAGGAGCAAGCGTCCAACTCTAACAAAATGGCTAACCCAGTCTCACGGCATTTCGTGTTATAGTCACAACATTTAATCTATTGATTCGTGTTCACCAACACGATTTTCCCCTTTTTTTTGTGTCACACAGAACGATTTTAAAAGCAATGTATTTCTATTGGTAGTATGTTTCGTACCT
>NW_011351624.1:0-3395 GCF_000735185.1 Notothenia coriiceps | reverse complement strand
ATGTTGTTACATCAAGGCTGAAAATTCGTTTTTTTTGTATTGTGGAAGTGCAGATCCCCTGTCCTCCACCAGGGGGCACCCTCAGCACCCCTACTTCCCACGGCCCTGCACACACACACACACACACACACACACACACACACACACACACACACACACACACACACACACACACACACACACACACACACACACACACACACACACACACACACACACACTCTTACTTAACTGACCTGGCTATCTGGGTCACCGGGCATGCCCAGTACTGGTGCTGGAGGTCTAGGGGGTGTGATTGGTGGGTGTGACGGGGTCACTGGAGGTCGTGTGGCTAAACGCGGTCTTTCACACACTTCACACAGAATACTGCTGGCTGCATTCACCATGGTGCAGCTCTTGCACTGCCACTCTGAGAAGAACACACGAACACAAGAACAAATTAAAGTTTTCAAAATGGCCGTTAAAGCTGTCTTCTTTTCCACTCTTTCTTAATTAGAATTAGCTGTCAATACAACTCAACACTTTCTGCAGGTGTCAATATTAAAATAGAGTATTGCTTTCATAATTTAAATTACGAACAGCATTAACCTTTAAATCAAACATTTTTCAAGTTTACAAGGCTCATTTTTTTTTAAATGTGACCGCAAGAGAAGAAAGGGAAGGATAGAGGCTATAGATTTATTTTATTTGAGTTAATCTCAGTTTACGAAATAACACATAAGGGAGGTGGGACTGGATAGTGGAGCTGTAACCAGGAGAAGAAACAGACCAGTGACGGTGGCAGGCTGAGATTCATCTGCTTTAGAGCTGATCAACTCCAAGCGAGGGCGCTCACACTCCTCACACAGCACGTTGTTGACAGAGTTGACTTTAGTGCAGTGCAGGCAACACCAGGTGGAAGAACTGAAACAGAGAGAGGGACTGTAAGACTTTTGCGTTAATTTGTATAGACTGAATATACTGAGCATCCAGACATTGGTTTTGTTCACTCACTTATCATATCATCGTCCAAGTAGCACTAAGTTCTAGGACTTTGACTTCCATTATGTTTTAATTGTCACTAATCTTTGCCATGGTCAGCATTTACTGACTGTGTTCTAAAGATGTTTATGGGTTGAGCTTTTTGAGGGCAATATAAACCCTGAAAGGAAGCATATTCTTGGCAATAGAAAACAGTATGTAGATTTGTAGGCATTTAATTTCCCTTTATTCCTAACAAAAAATATGATATAGTTTAACAAAAAACCTCATCTCTAATTCACAGGAAGGACACACTTAACCAAAGCTGAGCAGCAAATAAAATAACTCCTCAACCCTAGGAGGCGGACATATACACTTGTTGAGACCTTTAAATCAAAGTTTAAATATTTTTAAATGAATCCTGAAGAGAGAGAAAAGTAAGGGATCACTTTGTTGATTTTGATATGATCAGACAGATAATCTTAAATAATAGACCTCAGAATGCCGTGATTGGCCTTCAGAATCAAGTATTCATCAAAGCTGAGTAATAATTGATTTTGACTGAAAGAAGTCAGAACGCACATATTCTATATTGCTAACCTGTGACTGTTTTTGTTTTGTGATGATGATGAAGATAACAAGGAAGAGACAGCTGTTCGTCGGTGGTTGGCCCTCTCTGGGTAGGAGTGGTACAGCCGGTCACACTCTGAGCACAGCCCCAGCAGGCAGGTGGCGCAGTGGGCAGAGATCCGGAATATTCCACAGATAGTGCAGTTCTCTGAAACAGAAATGACCATTTACTGTACCAAATAAAGTGTAATCTGTGCAAACTCACAGTTAATTTGAAAGTTTTTTCTGAAGACGATTTGTTTGAGTAACCATAATCCTACTATCTGCTAAGCTTCAGACTTCCATACAGGCGGGTTCCGCCATGCCACTATGACAAGCTACGGACTGCTCTGAATGATATGGAGGAATTAGGGATCATTCGCAAATCTCAGAGTGAATACTCATCACCCCTTGTCTTCGTTGTCAAACCAAATGGTGACCTTCGCCTCTGCAATGACTTCAGGTGGTTGAACGCAAGAACAGTAAAAGATGCACGTCCATTGCCCCATGCCCTTGCTGCGTGTGGTGGAAATGTGTTCTTTTCCACAATGGACCTCACGTCAGGGTTCTACAATGTCGGACTGCATGAAGATGACAGAAAATATACAGCGTTCTCCTCCCCATTCGGTCTTCATGAATACAACAGGATGCCCCAGGGCTTGACGAAAAGCCCTGCCACTTTCATGCGAATGATGATGTCCATCTTTGGGGATGAGAACTTCACAAGTCTGCTATGCTACATGGATGACCTCATGGTCTATGCTCCATCTGAACAGGTTGCACTTGAGCGTCTACAGATGGTTTTCTGACGTCTTGCAGCCAACAACTTAAAGCTCTCCCCTAAGAAGTGCTACTTTCTACGCAGGTCAGTCAAGTTTCTGGGACACATTATTTGTGAGGATGGTGTTAAGACCGACCCGAGTAAAGTGGAGGCTATAAATGATATGCAGGAAGCTGACTTGATGGAGCAAGATGGGCAAACACTGTGTGCTAAGAAAATCCGGTCTTTCTTAGGGATGGTTCTCTATTACCACCATTTCATTGAGGGATGTTCTGCCAAAGCTAAGCCGCTGCTCAACCTTGTGGCACAAAAGAGGGAGAGGCCACAAACCAAAGTTTAAAAAAGGCTCTCTCCAACAGACTGGAATGATGAGTGCAAAGAAGCATTTGGAACATTGAAGTATGAGCTGGTGCACAGTGTCAATTTAGCACATCCAGATTTTAACGCTCCATTCGTTCTTGCAGTTGATGCCTCCTTTGATGGCATAGGGGCCGTCCTTTCACAGTTGCCTCCTGATGGAAGGATGGCCAGACCTGTGGCATTTGCTAGCAAGACACTTTCCCACTCTCAGCTGAACTATCCAGCACATCGACTTGAGTTTCTCGCTCTTAAATGGGCAGTTTGTGACAAATTTAGCCATTGGCTAAAAGGGCGACACTTCACAGTCTGGACGGATAATAACCCATTGACATACATCTTGACTAAGCCTAGGTTGGATGCTTGTGAGCAGAGGTGGGTTTCAAAGCTCGCAGCACACAGTTTTGACCTGAACTATATCCCTGGTCCAAAGAATGTGGTCGCTGATGCATTAAGTAGAGAGCCATTTGTCTAGTCGTGCATGAGCCACCGTCTTGTGACTGAACCGTATGCGTTTTTACTGAACCACATGTCTGGGATGGTGGATAGAACAGTGCAGGATGCATTTAGGTGTACTAATAACTGCCAGGTGGTTGTTGATCAGTCCGAGGAAGTCGCCGTCATCACCCAGCCTCCTTCTCAGGGGTCCCTGTCATCACATGAAGTCTCAGCAGTGTTGGATGCACAC
>NW_011351623.1:0-1415 GCF_000735185.1 Notothenia coriiceps | reverse complement strand
GGGGGGGTATGGAGGTTGAGAGGGTTTGAATGAGTGGTACAAGAAGGGTGGGGAGGAGGTGATAGATGATATGGGGTAAGGAGGAAGGAGGGGTAGCGGTTGGTCACAAAATGAGCGCTTCCCGACCCAAACGGAGGGGCCGCGTTGCCCTTCGGCCTGCTGTGACTCCGTCCAGCTCCTCATCATCGTCATCACAATGCTGAGGAAGGACAGGCGTCATGCCAGATGCCACTGTGTGTGTTTTTCTGTGTGGTTCAAGGTGACACAGTTAATTCAATAGGATGTCCTCACTTTGGACAGCTGTGGAATTTGGTACACCAGGCAAAACATGTCCAACAAATCAGCAAAAACATGTTCTGGACGCATCTGGGTGAATTCTTTCATGGTTGAGAGTTTTTTTTAGAGGTTGTTAGTTCATTCAGATGTAGTCAAATAAAGACAGGAAGCTCGGTGAAGGCAGGGAAATTAGCTGCAGGTGAGGCTGTGGTCAAAGCCAACCTGTGGTCACACAATACTAAGCACTAATAGACAGGGAAGAAAGATCTTGTGAAAGGTTTGGCTTTGAGGGGGTTAAAATTTAAATAATGTGTATCCTCTTCATGATATCTTCCTTAATAGACTCCTGAGTAGAGAACAATTCAGGTGGTTGGTTCATTAAAAAGTGTTTAGCATTCATTTACAGTCAAAGGACTCCCTCTAGTGCTCAGGAAGGAAAGGCTATATATCAATGAGTAATTATGGCTAGATGCTGCAATCACATCCCTCAAAACAGTCATTTACTAACCCCAAAATACTCTTGTTCTTACAAACATTCAACTTTGTTTCTATAGCAATCCTAGATACATGGAAAATGAAATGCTTGATAATGTATTTGTAGAAAACAAGTTAAAAATCAAGCACACGTTCTAGTTAAAAACCCTAACCAGTAAAGTGCAGTAAAGACTGGCTGATATATTCTTTCATTGTTATATTTTAACTCCAGATGTGGGAAGTAGTGGAGTACAAATACTTCGTTGCTGTCTTAAGTAAATTGTTCTGGTATCAGTACTTTACTCCACTGCTTATTTTCCTGACAGACTGGTTACTTTAGTTTGAATCTGTGTTTGGTGGCGGGATCATTATTATTTAGAGTCATTGCGTGCCTATTGATTTGAACACGATCCGTGTATCCATCATTTCCTGGTCTTCTCTAAAGCCCCTGTCACACTGTCCCGAAATTGACACCCGATGGACACACGATTAAGGAAATGTTCAAATTCGGCTCTTATTGTAACAACATCGGGCCATTCGTGAGGGCATCTTAAGCCATCGTATGACCGCCGGTGGAGTTTCTCAGGCTCCGGCAGCAACTTCGGGAGCGGTGGCAACATCTTTGGCATCACAAAGCATTGCCGAAGGACCTTGTGAAGGTTCAT
>NW_011351622.1:0-1619 GCF_000735185.1 Notothenia coriiceps | reverse complement strand
ACCACACACACCTACACTGTACCACACACACCTACACTGTACCACACACACCTACAGCTCCTAAATCATAATCAGGCTACAGCCGTTGTGTATTTTATTATGTGAAGCACTAAATGGTCTTAGAAAAATATCGACTCTTTGTTTGTAGATATCTACTAAACTACAGCATACAAATACAGAAAGTAATGTAGAGCTCTTATACTGAGTGATATATATTTTACACACTGCTCTGCTTTCTGCACGGACCTCACAGCTGTTCTCACAGCTGTTCTCACTGTAAACATCGCGTTGCGATGAAAGCAGTTACTAAAATAATATCCAAGGGATGCATGCAGAGCTGTCATTGGCTGAGATAAGTCCGGCCGTGCGTCACGCCTCCACCGTTCCCGTAAATGCATCCGCGGAGGAGCCGTGGAGGACCCATCAGTGTCTCATCGGTTATAGCTCCTCCAGAGAGCCTCCTCAATGCTCGGTCCTCGAAGTGCATTTAGAGAAATTAGATGTCCTTCAAAATGGCGCGCTGAAATTCATTTCCGGGTCACTACCGGAGGACCGAGGAGTCGAGGAGGGGAAATTTGAGTATTGAGAAACCTCTTATGAGAACAACACTTACGGCGGAGAAATCGAAAAGTAAACGTGAGATGTCTGTCAGCGCCTCAATAATGCCGTGACTGACATTTTCATCTGAAGCGGGAGGTCAAACGGTAGGTAACCACTTCATTTTTACAAACACATTATTTTTACAAGTATCTTTATTTTGATGAAGTCAACGGTGGGTCTGACTACGTGGGACTGAACGTTACACAGGCTGCTGGTGAGCAGTGTGGCAGGTTGGGTTAACAACAAACAACCGTGACTAATAGCAGTGTTAGTTAAATCATCACGTATTTGCGTGTGTGAGCAAATGGATACTTACTATGAGCTAAGGGAATTTACAGTACTGTACCTGTGCTGTTTGCATTCTGTCTAATACAATATTCAATCAATCAAACAGTAACATGTAGCTATCTTTTGAGACTGGATCATTCATTCCTTAACTGTATACTTCGATTTCTGTATGATATTTGTCCGTTAGTTTGAAAGTCTGAAAGATGTCAGGTAGACTCTTGGCTCTTGTCAGATTTTCTTAACATTTTCTTAATAGATTGTAAAGTTTAATGACCACATCTGAAAAACAACCCGTTTCAGCTACATTACCACATTGTGTTATTTTTAGGTTTCCTAAACTTCTCCCATACAACGGACCTGACGAGCGTGACAAACTGAGTGAGGAGTTTCTGGACTACCAGTCCATGGACATTGCCATGCCCGAAGACCCAGCCACGTTCGACATTGAGAGCTTTTGGGGGAACATGGCATCAATGAAGAATAAGGTAAGAATTATTCTGCACCCTTTGAAATACCCATTGACGTAATCAACTTAATTCTATACAAAAATACTTGAGAGTAATTAGGCTTCCTATGTACATTTTTCAAAGGTGACCAGTATGAGCAGATTAGGGAGGCTCTCTCGTATTGCCAAGTTGGTGTTGGTACTTCCACATTCTAAACTGAGTCTGCACAGTGGAAAGGAGAGACTGTGCTCGTGAAATCTGGTCAACGGAATTTAACACCTCTGA
>NW_011351621.1:0-2115 GCF_000735185.1 Notothenia coriiceps | reverse complement strand
CGAGCCTTTTCACCCCTTTTTAGGGAGAAAAAGGTTCCCATTTCTGATTGGCTGGGCGAATTGCAAACCACGCCCCGTAAAACTCGGAAAAGTTTTGTGAAGCCGCCATTGTATTTGCTGGCATTACCATTAGCATTAGCCCCGCACACCAACGGAGAGGGACTAACTTATAGCAACACAAAAAAAAACATGGGAGGTGTCGGCGTTCTGGCGATTTACTCGGAAGGCTTCACTAGCGTCCCAGCAGCTTCTACTGAAGCCAGTCCCCAACTCCGGGGACTTCCAGCCGGGGACGTCGGGTGGCAGTATACGCCGTGAAGTTGTTTGCGGCCTGCCAGTAAACCCAAAGCAGAAGAAGAAGAAGTGACGTCAGCGGCTTCATTTTCCTAATCCTCCCTTAGGGACTTATTCCGGTGTGAACGCGATCTGCTCTTTAGTTCCGGGAACTAAAGAGTTCAGATGAACTAAGTACTGGGAACTAAGTACGGCAAAGTACTTGGTGTGAAAGCGCCTATTGAGCTCCTATAAAGTGTCCGCCTGGGAGAGCTGGGCCCCTCACTAGAGGAGAGGTATATGCCTCATAAATTAAGTTATAGCAAAATCATAGAAAAATGTATAGGTAAATTATTATTTGTAATTGAATGTGCTTTAAGGACATAAGCACAGCTCTCCATACAGTATGGTTTCATTTATTTTGTTACAAAAACTGTTGGCAGTTCATCCCTTAAAACAGGAGCCTGTGATTGCTTATAACAAAGGGGAAATATGAAGGGTATATTTCAAGCTTGTTGTAAGTCATTGGCCTCTCTTTTAACAACTAAGATTTGTTCAATGGTATGGAAAGTGGGCTTATCAACACATGAATTATACTGTGTAATATCTGTTTATATATATTTGAGAAGTACAAGATAAGACAAGCACAAGTTTCAGGTGTGGGCCATATTCCATTCTACATTTTGAATTTGCTGAGAGCCGATTAAAAATGGACAACAGGCCGCAGTTGGCCCCTGGGCCACAGTTTGGATACCCCTGCCCTGAGGAGTCTGTCTGTAGACTTGTCTCAGGTTTAGTGTACAGGGAACCATGGGGTTTGTATCCTAACTGAAATGAACAAAGTCAGATATTGAAATAAATTATATTTATCCTGGTGAATTTATGTGTCTTTCTAACAAAGCCATAAGCAGTTGTGATTCACAGAGGGAATGATTGCATAGATATAGGAATTTGTTGTTTTCCTTTTGGATTAAGTGTCAAATGATTGTCATTTACTGTAACCCTTTTGTGGTGTTCTTATTTTTGTTATTCAGCCAGTGTCCGTGGGTCTGGGGACCCGCTGCCTTTTTGGGTTTCAATTCAACACAATCAAACTATTTTATGTTAAAATACTCAACAGATGTTTACTTCATCCCAATTACAAGCAATATAAACAGCATACTGTATGGTTAATATTTGCCCTTTTACATTTATTAGATCACATTAATGAATTAAAGTGCTCGCTGACCGGCTGGTCCTGTGGCTCGTCTTTTTTTTGTAACTAGCTGATGCTCAATCTCATCCTCATCTCATCATTCTTCTTCAAAGTCACTGTCAGATTCAGAATTCTCAGAAATGTGGTCCTCACATTCTGAAACCTCTTCATCGTCATCAAATGGTTCTCTCTCTTCAAAAAATAATTTGCAAGGCCCTCTGAGCAGAGAATCTTTTGGCCATCTTGATCAGTTGTGATAAGGACCCAAACTGGCAAAGCTTTATTTATTGTGTCTCGCCCCAAATTTGCAGCTGGGATAGAATGTGAACAAAATTAAGACTGGTTCCCGCAAGATATAATGCGGGAAGGTGAGAGCAGACAGGTGTCGGTGCTTTAATTTATCAACAATGTTGCAACCTTGTGCGGGAATGGCAGGGGCAGAAAGACCACACACACACACACACACACAGACAGAAGGCCCAGACAGGAGGAGGACCAAGTGTAGGACCTGCAATTTCCACACTTTTGTTAGCCCAAACATCCTATAGGTGAACCAAAAGTTGTGATAGAGGCTTGCTTGTCAACATCCGGGTATTTCTGCACTGGTGGGCCATGTTAACAATACCGTGTCACAATATCAATCGATC
>NW_011351620.1:0-2112 GCF_000735185.1 Notothenia coriiceps | reverse complement strand
TGTCATCATACAAACAGTCCTCTGTGTTTCTAAAAGAGAAACAACTTGCAGAGGAAGGGCAGCGTTACCCCCGGGGCTGATGGGTAATCACTCCCAAATGAGAACAGAGACGAGGCATTTGAGTCCTGCAGGATTTCCCCGTTAATATCAGTGTCTCGAAAACACATGTTGGCGACTGAAAGACATCCAGTGTTTGGTCTTTTCCTGAAGCATCCTTCACCTGACAGTGTCTCAACTGAAAGAGGACCACAAACACACACAAAATATAATACAATTTTGAGATTTTGGGATATTTATCTCCCATTCTTTCACTTTTTCTGACATTTTCAACACCAAACATGTCTTTAATGTCTCTGTTTAGTGAACTACAGCAATCTGAAAGCCTGTAGGCCTACATTATCTATATCACACTTTATCAGTAGAAAAATGCAGGAAATGACTTTTTTAATGCAGTATTTTCTGATATATCGCGCAACACAAAGATATTTCGCTCTGTGCAAACCTTTGACTCTAATATGTCAACAACATGAAACAAGAATATGAACCTGGCTTTATCCGATGTTCACACAAGAGTTCTACATCCTGACACATCCTTGATCTACACTGTCTCAACTGAAAGAGGACCAGAAACACATTACAAATATAATAAAATGTGGAGACTTTGGGATATTTATCTCCCATTCTTTTACTTTTCGGGCATTTTACAGACCAGACATGTCGTTGATGTCACTGTTTACCAAACAGCATAAAAGTATGCAATAAATGTTAAATACATGGTTCATACATGTAATTACTGGGGTTCCATTTCTTCTGATTACCTAATTTGGGCGTGCACATTTACCGCGCGCAAACCTACCTCTTTTGGATTTGGAAAGGTTGGCATGTATGTGTTAGTAAGTCAGCTAGTGTTAGGTAAGCTACGCTACCACCCAGAAATGAGTGATATATCTGATCTTTTCATCTCGCTGTCAAAAAGACGCAAATGAGCACATTTCCCAAAATGTTAGACTACTGCTTTATGTTTGCACAAAATCCTGTTTAGCATGAGATCACAGAACTAAGGTGGAGGAGTGGAGGAGTATCATCTAAACTCATAAATTATGTATGTTTTTGACCAGCTTGATATTTGTATTAGCTCTGCCAATAATGTTATGTTTTTGGCTCGATAATTCTGTCAGTCAGCAAGATAATGTACAAACTACTGGACCAAATGTAATAAAACCTGGTGGAAGAGTGTAACATGGGCCAAGAAAAGCCCATTACATTTTGGAAGGCATCCAAATCATAGGGCGGATACACAAATTATAGTTTTAAGTTGCAAGATAAGGCATTTGTGCTGCTTGTATTTGATGTTGAAATGATTGGAAAAAATCCGTTCAAACTAGAGAAATTCACATGGATGTGTTGAAAAGACGAAAAATTCAGCAACAATGTTGGTACCTGAATTGCCAAGTTGATCACACAGAAATAGGTTGGATTGTTGATTGTATGCAATAAAATACTACATATCACGAGTCCATGATGATGCCATTCGACTTGGACCATCCACCAGTACGTAATTCCCCATTTGCCTTGCTGGAGGTCTGTGCTCTCTGAGAGTCATTATATGTTTACTTTATATTCAGAGTATATGATGACAATTGATCTAATGTGTTATTGTCCAGGGATTAGTCTCCTCTAAAGCCCCTGTCACACTGTCCCGAAATTGACACCCGATGGACACACGAATATGGAATTGTGAATTTCGCACGAAGATGGCCCCGAACCACACACAAAGGCAACATTTACATTACATTTAAGACATACAACTGCAACGAAAGTAACAAAAACGATTATGTTAAAGTACTATGATACTGTACTGATATTTTCAGACTTTGTTCTTTACTTTATCCGTCTTTATATGTAGAAGATATTAAGTTTTCTCCGTAATGTTGTTTCCATAGCAACAACAACTTCCTGTCAACTCGCCTTGAAAATAATATATTATATCCTTTTCAGTTTCACAGAACAGGGTTATTTACATAATATGTTTACATGATTTTGTTGTGCAATAAAACAACCCGATGGACACACGATAAAGGAAATGTTCAAATTCAGCTCTGATCGTAGCAA
>NW_011351619.1:0-1371 GCF_000735185.1 Notothenia coriiceps | reverse complement strand
CATGGAGACATGTCACAGTAGATGCACAAAATACTAATATCAACCTGAATAATAGGGCCCTGTTACTACATAGTTGTCTGCAAGTATCCAGATTTGTTTTCAGAAAACGCTGAGAATGACATGTAAGAAAATCTCCTCCACTGTGAAACACTGAGATACGTTCCACTTGTAGCTTAGTGTTTTGGACTAGTGATTTGTAGCTCAAGCTTTATAACCCTGGCTGAGTCTCTGCGTCTCTTTGTATCAATTCCTCCCCGATAAAAACATGTTCTAATATTTATGTCTCTTCTCTGCGTATATCCTTTTTGCTGTCCAAGTCAAACTCTCCCTGCATTTTTTTTTTTCATCATTGATGTCAGAATACATTGACAGTGGAAGCAGACAAGGCTGCATCACCATAGGCACTCTTTGCAAGTAACCCGGACATCACAGAAATCCAATGAATGATTAAGGTTCAAAACCATTCTTAGGCCCTTTCCTCATTTGACATGAACTGAACATATTGTTCCTGTGTATTGTTATTCATTTGCTTTGTAAACGCTTTGTTTATTTCTTGTCAGAATGCCCCATCAGTTATTGGAACAGCCTGGTAAACGTATTGTTCACATTACTCATGTCTATTTTCTCATTCAAGTTCAGCTATGTTTTTATGTACAGGATGTGCGGGTAACTAGAAAAGAGGAAGGGAGAGAGCGAGAGATGGAGGGATAGAGCGAGTGATGAGTCATTTTCTCTGTCAAACGCTGTTGTTTTCCACTAAGTCCTGTTATTTTCGCTCATAAATGGATGCCAGGTAGTGGGTGGAAAGAGTAATTTCTTTTTTTTCCACTTTTGGTGTAATTTTCAACAGGGGCAGGCTGTGGTTGAACTTGAAAAATGTGCATGGATTTGTCCCCATTTAACTTCTCCCTTTCTTCTATATAGAGTAAAACATGTCTTTTTAAAAATGATTTATTACATGAAATATTCATAGCTTTAGTATGTTGTGAATAATATGTCAAGTTACAATGCAAAGTTGTGCAACAACAGGTTTTTTGGCAACAAAAAAACTGAAGATATTATAGTAATATTAGTAATTTGCCTGGCCGCCTAAATGTAAGTTACTCTCGTATAGCGCTGTTTTGGTCCGAATGTCATAAGGGAAATATATGAAATCTTTATCTTTGCCCAAAGCTAGTTGTCTGTCTGCTGGACATGTAGACAGTCAATCAATCAATCAATGTTTATTTATATAGCCCAATATCACAAATGTTACATTTGTCTCAGTGGACTTCACAGTTTGTACAGAATATCAGTATGACAATACGACACCCTCTGTCCTTAGACCCTCACATTGTACAAGGAAAAACTTCCAGAGAAAACCCACAGTTT
>NW_011351618.1:0-3091 GCF_000735185.1 Notothenia coriiceps | reverse complement strand
ACCTGGAACACCGGGGACACATATTCATGTATAAAAGACGTACAAAGGTGCATTTTGCATGATAGGTCCCCTTTAAGAAAATGACCAGTGGTGAAATTTATGAAGTTATAGTGACCAGGTGCCAACAAATCACATGTGGGACAAAGAGTGCTTTTGTGCGGGACATGTGACTGTGATGCTTGTTTGAATGGATTTTCCCCCGCATACAATCGTCCACACAATCATCTTTTGCAATCTCCGAGTCTGGAACAATTACCGGAGGTTAATACCATAGATTGCTGACTTGTGTGATCGATCGTAAGTGCTGCACAGTGTGGTATACATTGATCCAACCACAATTCATTCTCTTTTGGTTTTTCTTCATGAGCCCGACATTTCTTGTGATTTTCCCAGAAAAGAAATCTGGCAAAAAAACATCACATAAAAATCTGTGGGAACTGCACTCCACCGGCCACACCCAAAAGTAAATACATCTTTTGCAAGAATAGAATGCTACTTTATTATTCTACTCCACAACATTTTAGAAGAGAATATTGTACTTAGTTACTAGCTACTTTACATATACTGCTTTTTTAGCTAAGCTTAAGATACCCATCAGTAGTTTATAAAGTAATTAAAAGTAGCCTCACTTATACCAGCTGTGATGAATACATTCATTTGTCAAAAATAATAATCCAGTAATTATATAGATGATTCTGAATTGAGCTTTGGAAACAATGAGTACTTTTACTTTTAATAATAATAACTTGGATTTATATAGCGCCTTTCATGAGACCCAAGGTCGCTTTACAAAGAAGAACAGGAGTAGAAACAAACATAACAAAAACAAAAGGCAGTCAGACAAACAGTCAGACAGACAAAACAACAAATAGATTAGGGGCCAAAGGCCTTGGCAAACAGATGGGACTTGAGGGCCCTTTTGAAGGCGTCAAGTGTGGGGATGTTGCAGATCTCCGCAGGGAGAGCGTTCCAGAGGGTGAGGGCTGCCATACTGAAGGCTCTGTCCCCGAAGGTTCGCAGGTTGGTGCGGGGCTAGGGGGGGGTTAGCAGGCCAGAGTCTGAAGACCGCAGGTTCCGGGGTGGGGCTTGTGGGAAGAACAGCGAGCCAGCTAGCACCATTAGCCTGGTAGAAACCGGACCTCGAACCTCAGCAGCGGTGATGGAAAACAGCCCAGTTGAGATGGCAGGACTGAAGGAGGGTTCGTGGATACTCCTGGGAGCGTGGCAGAGAGGAGCCCAGTCAGGGTATTCCGGAGCGGGGATTCCACGGATAGCAGGACACGACGGTGAGCTTGTGCTGCTAATGGCAGGGCGGCAGAGGCTAGGAGCTAAACAGCAGCCAAACATAATCGGCTGAGCAACGGAGATGGCAGAAACACAAAACCAGAGCAGAACAATCTTTTCGCTGTGTATGTGAAAAAAATTGACGGCAGGGAGTGATAGACACGAGGAATAAGCGTCGGCTTTTGGTACTTTAAGTATATTTGGATGCCAACACTTCTTTACTTCGGACGTCAGATTTTAAATGCAGGATATTTACCTATAACTGTGTGTCACGATTCTTATGTCATGTCACGGTTTTAGTTTGGTGTGTCTGGTAATGGGTTTTTGCTGTTCTGTTCTCCCTGTCATGTTTTCCTCCTTGTATATCGTCTGGTCCTTCTCCCTGTTTTTTCCTCCCTGTCGTTAGTTTCCCTGGTGTGTCTAATTGTCTGATTGTGTTCACCTGTTTCCCTTGTGTGTCTCCTGTGCTCATCAGCACCAGCCCCGCCCCTGATTGTCCCCACCTGTGTCTTGTTATCCTGTGTTTAAATTCCCCTGTCTCCCAGTGTTCAGTGTCAGTTTGTCTTGTCTCTTGCCTTGGTCAGGTCTATGCTCTCTTTGTATTCTTAATACGTTTTTGTTCCTCACTATGTGAGCGATTTCATTTTGTTCTTATTTTTTGTCATCTCAACCTGAGATTCGATAGTGACTATTTTTTGTTCATCTTGCCTGTTTTTGGAAAAATAAAGTATCTTACCAATACTTTACCTCTGTCTCCCGGGTCGTGCAATTGGGTCCTATATCCTGAGTGTCTGAGTTCATAACACTGAGTATGTTTACACTGTAGAATTTCCACTTTTACTTAATTAACATATCTGAAAATGACAAAGCATCATTTCATTAAGGGTAAATGTATTATTGTAAAAAAAAGGAAAAAAAAGTTTTTCTGATATAAATGATGTTAAACATTTAACTTCTAAAGAGCTGATCTAAAGTCCCGGAGCCTAGGAGCCCTGGTGATAAATGACCGATCTGCAGACCACTTAAGTGTTGCTGTTTTTCTACAAGGTCTCTGGATCCCATCTGACAGAGCATGATAAAGTAGGTGAGGATATTACGATATAGAGCCCAGCCAGGCTGGACCTAACAGGCTTTGAGAAGTCATGTTCTGGTCAAACAATGAAATTTAAAAACCGTTCAATGTTATGGGTGTTTTACATTTCTTCTTTTGGCTTTAAACACAGCTACAACCTGCTGCAGACTGATACAAACAAAATCCACTGTGAACTTAAAGTCAATGTGGATGGAGTTATTAAATTATTTCTACCTGTCTTTTGAATCAAATATTGTATATCAACAGAGCCATTAACCTGTTAAGCCCTGAGCCTGTTTTTCAGGTTTCAGGCTCGAAAATGACATGCCCGGAACAAATGAATATATCTTCACTTCTAAAAGGGGTAAATTAATAATCTTTTTTTCTCAAAGCAATGATACACCTTTATGTACACCTGTGAGTTGGATGAAGAAGAGTCAGAATCAATATAGATGTTTCTATTTTAAAGTAAATTCAGATTGAACATAGTAAAACAATTTAAATGATAGTTTCCGTCCAAAACAAAACCATAGTGAAAACCACTCTTGAATGATGGGATAGTAGACTAAACGCTTTAGGAATCCAAACTATGACATATAATAAGTACCCTGTATCAAGATTGATGCAAAACAGGTGAATTTCACCTTTTTAGAGAGGTTCAGAAAAAGTAGGTCCACCTCTGGGGTCATTTGGGTGTATTTGCCATATCTCTGGAACCCATTGGTCGATTTTGGC
>NW_011351617.1:0-1900 GCF_000735185.1 Notothenia coriiceps | reverse complement strand
TCGTTTACTTTTTCCGTCTTTTATATGTAGATATTACTTTTTCTCCATTAATCTCCATCACGTTGTTTCCATAGCAACAACAACTTCCTGTCAACTGTGCTAACTCTCCTTCAAAATAAAAGCATGTCCATATAACATATACAACTGCAACGAAAGTAACACACACAATGCGATATTTTCAATTTCAAAGAACACAAATTGGGTTACATTAACAAATAACTATAAAACAACAATACTGTAGAATGACAAAATGAATGCCGTGAATAAAACGAAATACACGTGTTGAAGTGGTTCGCTGCTGATTACTACGCACCCCCCCCCCCGCCTCGGAACGAATATTCGCTGCCGATTACTACCGAATATCCGGAGCCCAAAAAATGGTATTGGGGACAGCCCTAGTGTGCATAGCTACAGTGTAGTTATGTCGATGAAAGGTCACAGGCTCCTCCAACAGTGCAACACAATAAAACAGATCAAATAGTACAAGTAAATACAATAAAATAGAATATGGTAGAAATAGTGCAGAATACTAAGGATCCGTACGATGCAATTCTTTACCGTGCAGATGTACGACCGTGCCATCAGTACTCCCAACAGCCCGACCAACATGGAGCAGACAGGAAGGAGGAGCTGGGAGGAGCCTGCATGGATGGGGTCATCTCCCCGGGTGCTGAACCATGACATGAAGTCCACAGTGAGCCGGTCTCTGCAGAATCTGCCCACTTCCTCTCATGCTTTTGAACCAGGTGAGGAAAAGTGAAGCTAAATCATTCCCATGTCCTTGTCTCACGTGTCTTTTTATTTTTATTTTTGAGCGGCCTATTTTGTGGTTTAGACTTTCAGCCAGCTGTCATTTTATCTGTTGACAGACCGCCTGCTTGGAGGACTCTTGCTCTTCCTTTACAGTGGGTGTGGGTGTCTTCCTTTACTGTTGTTCAGTAGTGAGTTAGCCAGTTGTAAACATCAGTTAGGTATAGGGCTGCTCGATTATGGCAAAAATCCTAATCTCGATTATTTGGGTCAATAATTGTAATTGCGATTATTAAATGCGATTATTCATTGACTTTGAAAACATCCATTCATTGGAGAAATAAAATGTGAACAGTATGTTTTTAAAAGTTGATTAGCCTGAACTTTAAGTATAATTCAACTGAAAAAGCAAAAAAAAAAAGTAATAATAAAAAAATTATCGTTTTATTTCGATTACGTTGTTTTCGTAATCGTTGCAAGCCATAATCGCGATTTAAAATAGGATTAATTGAGCAGCCCTAGTTAGGTATATATTTTTAGATACTATAGAAGCCCCTATTTAGTATTTGTAGAAAACAAACCCGTGCCTCTTCCGTCTTTTTCCACTTTAACTCCCTTCTATTCAAAACTCCTTATTTTGTAATGGTGTCTAAAGAAGATTTCTCTCATCTCCTTTCTCCTCATCTCCTCAGACTGCCTACGGAGGGCCGTGGGTCGATCAGCTGTGGGCGGCAGCGGCGCCACTCAGTCGGACCTTCAGAAGGCCCGGGTGCGTATGTCGCTGCAGGAACATCTGCTGGACTTCTACCAGAGTAACGTGAACATCCCCACCGAGGAGCAGGCTGTGGCGAGGAGGGCGGCGCTGGACATCTGTGCCGAGCTCCGGGTGTTCCTTCACGCCAAACTGCCCGACATGCCGCTCAGAGAGATGTACCTGAGTGGCAGTCTGTATGACGAACTGCAGGTAAGAGCAAACAGTCTGTGTTTTCTAAATTGCGGTTTTCTATTTTGTTGTGTTTTAAAATGTTTTTACATCATGTATGAGGGTTTTCAGTCTGCGGCTATTTCATTTCAAACCTTTATTTATACAGATGAATCCCATTGAGATCATTGATCTCTTTTTCAAGGGAGACCTGCTCAAGTAGTTCCA
>NW_011351616.1:0-2111 GCF_000735185.1 Notothenia coriiceps | reverse complement strand
CGTCCCAAAATATTTTTTTATCCTCCCCGACACTATTTTCTTGGGCCCCGGGACGACGGGACGTCCTTAAGCTCGAGCCCTGGATGCTGTAATGATCTGTTGCAGCCCAACAGTTGAGAGACAGGATCTGTATATATCTGAGACCTGTAATATATTGTTAAAAAATGTTATACTATGGGACCTTTAAGAGCCATCTGTTGCTAATGTGACCAACGCTTAGCCTGCTGCTGACTTTATGTGAACATAACATAAGACACAGAGAAACCCACTTATACCTGAACTAAAGGTAGAACAGTATCTTCAGGAATAGTCTATTCGCCATGGGGAATCGCCATGGCTGCCTGTTGCTGTCCTACCTGAGAGACGCAGGAGGAAGACAAAGCGAGGGTCCCGGGACGGGTTGCTAGTGAGACTGGGGAAACGAGAAAACCGACCCCCTCTTCCGAATATTCTTCTTGCTAATGTTCAGTCAATAAGCTAGATGAACTCAGAAGCAGGATTGCTTTTCAATGGGACATTAACCTGTTAAGCCCGAGAGACCCCGGTACCGGGGCCCTCCTGCAACATCTTGCAGGAAACAGTGTCTGAGGGCATGTTCATTTAATAAACTATGAATGTTTTATATCCATTTAACAGGAAGAAACTAATTTAGCTGATCATTTTAATTTAATTTAATTTTCAAAAGAAAACCCTCAAATGCTAACGCTGAGCCTCTGAACTAGCAACGAGCGAAAAATGCTAACAGATGACTGCACAAAAATTCACTCACAAAACCTTATGATTTATATTTCCACATCCAACAACACATCGTTTCACATCGTGAGGAGACACAGAATCAAGGGGTACCCTTCAATATCACTCAATTATACGAACTCGAAAACAGAATAACATATTATTATTATTATTATATGGCGCTAGGTAGCTAAAAATGCTAACATGGCTCACCTGTGTGGTAGTCTGGTCAAATGTGGTCTTCAATGGCATTAAAACGATAAAAAAACACTGCTGAAGTTAATCCATAGGTTAATCCAATGTGTCTATGTCACTTTTAAATGATTTCTGATAATCCATGAGCAATAAACCTGCGTTTCCGTTTCTAGAAGTCAGAGCGAGAGACAGCTTCACTCTTGTGCAAAACTACGTGCGCGAAGCCCACACCTTTTTGTTTTAGACTGTGTGTGAGTGGGGAGATTCCCCTTCGATTCTATTGGCTCTAACGGTCAGAAAGAGATGTCAATCACCAAAATCGACTAATGGGTTCCAGAGAAACGGTAAAACCCCCATTTCCACCCAAGTGGAGTTTTTTTTGCTAAACCTCTCTAAAAAGGTCAAATGTCACTTGTTTTGCATCAATCGTAATACAGGGTACTTATTATATGTTGTACTTTGGATTCCTAAAGCTTTTACTCTACCTTACCATCATCCAAGGGTAGTTTTCACTATAAGTAAAAAATAATGTTTGGACGGACACTATAATTTACAGCTTTATACTATGTTCAATCCTGAATTTTCTTTAAAGTAAAAAACATCTATATTGATTCTGACTTTTCTACATCCAACTCACAGGTTTATCATTAGTTTGAGAAAAAAGATTATTAATTTGACCCTTTTAGAAGTGAAGTTATGGTCATTTGTTCTGGGAATGTCATGTTCGAGCCTGAGACCTGAAAAACAGGCTCGGGGCTAAACAGGTTAAACACCTGAACTAAGAACATCCATAACATTCACCCCTTTGTAACTTACAAATGATGTATCACTTGTATATATACTCTTATGGTGCTACTTCTATTGGATTCTATTTTATTGTATTTACTTGCACTATTTTATCTGTTTTATTGTGTAGCACTGTTGGAGGAGCCTGGGACCTAAGATTTTCATCGACATAACTGACATAACTATGACGTAGCTATGTACGAATTACAATAAAAGTCTTGAATCTTGAATGTTTTAACAAAAGTATCTTCTCATAAACTGTATACACATATGGACGATTATTTCGGACCCCTTAACCTGTTAACCCTGAGAGACCCTGGTACCGGGGCCCTCCCTCAACATCTTGCAGGAAACAGTGTCTGAGGGCATCTTAACATTGAATAAACTATGAATGTTTT
>NW_011351615.1:0-1679 GCF_000735185.1 Notothenia coriiceps | reverse complement strand
GATGAGGATGTTGAGGGAACCAGTGTCAGCAGAGGTGAGGAGGTCATTGAGGACTTTGATGAGTGCCGTTTCTGTGCTGTGGTGGGGACGAAAAAAAGACTGAAGGGGTTCAAAAAGGTCATTTGTTTGGAGATGGTGGTGGAGTTGTTTGGAGATGATGCGTTCTATTGTTTTTGAGAGAAAGGGAAGGTTGGAGATGGGGCGCTAATTACTGAGGGAGGAGTGATCCAGACGGGTTACTTGAGGATGGGAGTGACAGCAGCATTTTTGAAGGCAGAGGGAACGGTTCCTTGGGACAGGGAGGAGTTGAAAAGGTTGACAAGTTAGGGGCAGAGGACGGGGAGGCAGGACTTCAGTAGAGGGGTGGGTAGAGGGTCAAGCGAGCAGGTTGTGGGTTTGGAGGAGTTGATCAGTTTGAGTATTTCAGGGGGGGTAACCTGAGTGAACTGGGAGAGGCGGCCTTGGGGAAGGGCTCGGGAGGTCCAGGGAGATGGGGGGAGAAATTGTGGCGGTGGATGTTGGGGGAGATGTATGTGTGTCAGATGCAGTGGATAGGGAGAGATTAATGGCAGTGATTTTGTCAGAGAAAAACTGGAGGAATGAACTGCATAAAGTGGAAGTGGAGGAAGAGAGGGTGTTAGCACAGGGTTTGAGGAGCTTGTTGACGGTGGAGAAGAGGGTCCTGGGGTTACGAGAGGGGTCGGTAAAGATGGTGGAGAGGTAAGCAGTTGTTGCGGCAGTGAGGGCGTCTCTGTAGGTAGTGTGATGGAGTTTGTAGGATTCATGGTGAACTGTGAGGGATAATTTCATGGTTAGGCGTTCAAGCTGGCGGCTGGTTTTCTTCAGCTTACGGAGTGCAGGGGTGAACCAGGGTGAGGAGATTTTAAAAGTGACATTGTTCCTTTTGAGGGGGGCCAGGCTGTTGAGGGAGGGTGGAATTAAGTAGGTGGAGTTGTTCATCGGGTGCGCTGAGGTTCGAGTCCAGGGGGAGAGTAGAGGATAGCAGGTCGGAGAGGTGCTGGGGATCGACAGAGCATAAATTACGGAAGGTGATGTTCCTGGATGGGGGGGGGGGTAAGTTGAACTGTATGGTCTTCAGAGAGGGGAAAGGGGGCAGGGGTGGAGGTCGAGTACTGGGAGGTTGGTTGAGCAGACAAGGTCAAGGATGTGTCCTTTATCATGGGTGGGGAAGGTGACATATTGGGTAAATGAGAAATTTTACAGAAGGGACGAGAATTCAGAAGCGAGTTTGCAGGTGGGGGAGTCCATGTGGATGTTGATGTCGCCGAGGAGTAACAGACGTAGGGAGAGGGATGGAGCAATGGTGAGGAGTTCAGTGAGATCACAGAGGAAGGAGCGGTGTGGTTTGGGGGGCCGGTAAATGAGGATAACTGTCAATGAGGGAGGGGCTTTGAAGGTGAGGCATTCGAAGGATGGTACTGAGGGGAGGGTGAGTTCTGTAGTCCGGATGTTCTGGTTGTAGATGACAGCCAGCCCACCACCACGGCGTGAGAGGCGGGGTTTGGTGATGTAATTAAAAGCAGAGGGGGATGTTTGATTGAGGGAGAATAAGTCATTGGGTAGTTGCCAGGTTTCAGTGAGCAGAAGGAAATCGATGGATTTGTCCAGAATTATTTCCTGGAGGATGTGGGCTTTATTGTTAAGTGACCGGATATTGA
>NW_011351614.1:0-1305 GCF_000735185.1 Notothenia coriiceps | reverse complement strand
ACTGTCCCTTTCGTTTCCTATCCAATCCATCAAACCTTGGGATTGGTGATTTTGTCTATTTACTCCAAAGTCATAGCAACATAAAATGAGCACAATAAGCTTATAATGTAATAATGAGAATCAGTCTTTCTAATGTTATATAAAAATACACTCCACACTTATTATTCTGTCTTTTGTGTTTCTGAAAATGTGCCTTTTAACATTCAGTAGATACAGAGTAAGAGTCGTCATAATCAGTGTTCTGGTTGATTAGCCAGGAAGAAGGATTTGCAATGCTTTCAAGGTACACTTGGCAGACTTATATTCCATATTAGTATGGAATGTATTACATGTCTATATGTTATATAATGTAATGTAAAGTGCTTTGGAAAAGTGCTAGAATAAATACCATGCATTATTATTATTACCTTTCACACTCCATGTTTCAAAACATTTATTAATTAGTGGTTGCAATTTTGCTTGCTTTTTGTCAGTGGGTTTTTCAGAGATTTGTTTACCTTCTGCAGCTGACAAACAGACTCCAAAGCAGGGACGTGCACAGGTACGGGCTATTGTTGCCCGGGCAATGGCCCGTTTCCCCTTTTTGACTGACCTGCCCCTCTGGAGAGAGCGAGAGGTTTTTTTTTCTTTCTGTTGTGGTCGAATCACCATGATAAGCCCACAATTAGTATTGTAGTGTCTCGCTGCGGGAAACACACCAGCTTCATTTTTCTTCTTCTTCTTCTTCTCCTTTTTCTTAAATGTAATTGCCCGCAAAGTAAACTCCCTCGACGGGGCCGCTCGCTCTCTTCTCTTGATCGCCCTCTCTCAGGAGAACACTTCACTGCCCGCTTCATTGTAGGATTTCTGCCATGTCTCTACTTTAATTTGACCATCTCTGTTACTAAATAAGTAATTAGATACCTTACACATTACTGCGCTCATAAAGAATGATAAGAATAAGAATCATTTGTATTGAACTGGTTTCATTCATTAGTGAGTTTATTTAAGGTATAGGCTAATTATAGAAGCCCTATTTTATCAGTATGCCTGCAATGGTCAAACTACATTGAATTGTCCCCATTTTGTCTTTAGTAGTTTCTAACATTAGATATTTTAATGAGATATGGACCGCAAAACAAAAGATGTCCCTGGTTTTCATTTAAAAAGTCACCGAATGCAAGTAGTTGCCTTAGCTTATTTTGTTATGAGATGATGATCTGAATGTAATAATCGTTTTGGTGTTATATATTTTTTTTCGGGGGGGAGGCCCTTTTTCCAGTTTAGAGCAATAGCCCCTCCAAATGTCTGTGCACGTCCCTGCTC
>NW_011351613.1:0-1698 GCF_000735185.1 Notothenia coriiceps | reverse complement strand
GACATCGTCTAAACAATTTTAAACAAGATTTTATTGTAGATTATACATTTGACTGATACCAATGGTATGATATTTACCTTGTTCATTAAAAATAAAAAATAAAAAAAAAATATATTTTTTAAATATATATTTTTTAATTTAATATTTTTTTTTGTATATGAGAAGAGGTGGGGCGGCGCCCCTAGCGCCCCTATGGGCCGCACGCCACTGCGTGTTCCCTTGACAAGGGGTGCTTTTCACGGCGGGGGTGCATAATTCGGCACAACACTGGCCATGGAAAGAGTGTGGGTATGCTGCATACTCATAAGTTTAACATTGGGAAATCAGTAGCTATCTGCAATGTAAATCCTCAAGCTACGGCATGACTTTACTCAGTAAACAGGTCAAAGGCCAAGACTCCAACGTTACACATGAAAAAAGGAGAGGCAGAGGAACCTGCAGCAGTTATTGGCCGTTATTTTTCAGCCTTTAAAGTTTCGATTATGTTCTTGAATATATTGCGAAAACAATAAAGGGCCTGTTAACGTATAATTAGTGGAAAGAACTAATAGGGAATATATCAACATCACGAGGCTCAAATGAGAGAAACGCTGAGTAGATAGCGAGGCGGAAGGCACATAGAGATAACTTATAACTGAGGTAAATTTGGTTAGGTTTCTAATTTAAAGTAACTGTAGGCCTACGTACTTTTTTACTTTACTTACCCATTCTAGGACACGGATAAACCCAAGAGGTTCTTTCAATGGTCCCAGGTCCAGAGTAAACCCTGAAGCCAATTTCTGAGGATGAAAAACAAGGTGTGTAAAAAGACTACTGATTGAAATATAGTTAGCAAGGTGTAAACAAACTACCGTTGACATTAGACTCCAAACAACTAGTCATCGTTACCTGTTTGTCACCTTGTGGCTAATTGGCCCAGCTCTTGTTAGCCAAACCCTGCTAGCGATATGCTAACGCTAACTTGTGTCAGCATGTGTAACGTCACCCAGCTTACTAACCTACCTGAACAGAGTCCATGAAGACGATCAACAAGTGGGATGCTTGTATTTTACTCCTTAAGTTGTCAGTTCGTTGCAAAGCTAACCTCAAGTTACTTCGTTTGCATTCGAACAGTAGCAAGCGATACAACGGCTACTGACTGTCAGCAGGAGGCAGAAGAACAGGCAGCAACTGATAAGGCTAGTGTGTAGTGTAAACTCAACAGACAAATTCTGTTCAACTGACCCGCAGTCAAACCAACCAAAATAAAAATATGCGCTACTTCCGGTTATTACTTTTCAAAATAAAGAAACAAACTAATGGCTTTTTCCATCTTCTTGATCAAAACATTTTTGTATGAACACATAATCGAACATAAAATGATAATTCTGGAATAAATAATAGAACGGTAGGCCCTTCCTTCATATAAGACTTACTGACCCATGTTAAAGACGCTGCACATCCGTAAAAATGAAAGGTGTGTGATACAGTCAGTTATGAGTAAAGCACATGTCTACTAAAAAATAAAAGCACATTAATTGTCAATATCATAAACCAACAGTTAGCGCAAATTCGGTTGGGAATTTTAGTTAATATAGTTATCATTACCCCACCAATTAATGGAGTTTTTATCACACTACCTTATGTTTAAAAGGTCAATTAAGACAATAAAAAAGTATTGAGCAGATATGTGTGGCCTACCAAGTCTGTATGGCTTTG
>NW_011351612.1:0-13298 GCF_000735185.1 Notothenia coriiceps | reverse complement strand
TCTCATACTGTCTGTGCTGCAGCACCTCCTTTCACCCTCTGTCTGAAACCAGAGCCCAGTCTGCTCTGATTGGTTAGCTGGCCGGCTCTGTAAGTCTAAGTCGTTTGTTTTCGAGTCTGGGAATTTTGACTAGATCACAGATTCATGTTCTTGCTAACACAGACTTTTCAGTGACAAGATGAATTGAGGCTAGCCAGCACAGTTGACTGCATTTACTAATCTTGAGACATATCTAAGAGCATTTTTACCATTCATCAAGCTCTATGAACTGAATCACATGATAGACCATTCATCAGGAAGCATTAATGTAGACGTATAGTTTTCAGGATCCAATAATTGAATCTTTGATAAATCCTCATCAGGAGAGACATGTGAACATCATACTTCGTAGACTTTTAATTTGTGAGATCTAAGACCTTAATCTTTGATCAATCTTGACCGAAGTACTGCAAATGTGATCTTGGAAGGTTGCTGACCTTTTCACCTTTAAGTCTCTCAAAGGACCTGGAGATCAAATGAGATCAAGACCTCGTGCTAAATCCTGAACCTGTCAGTGTCAACAAATCACTTTGGTTCAGAGGAAGGCTCACAGTGGGTCTCATTTATCTTAAACCCACTGTGATGCATAGTGAATGATGGGGGGAGCAGTTTTCTAAATTAACCCTGGGGGGCTGCAGGCTTTGACCTTTGACCTCGCTGATTGCACTGCAGGATTTACAGGGCTTTACAGTTCAGTCGCCCACTGATTGTGGTGCATGCAATTTATAGTGTGTTGGTCGGTCTGGACTGAAATCCTATTAGTTTGACTTGTTTTTGTAATCGTTAGCGTTGTGAGCCCACACAGACAGCACCTTTAACCTGGTAATTCACACCAGGATTCAATCGGTTCCAATGACTAACACGGGTACAGAATGATTTGCAACACCTCATCATCATCATCATCTTCATCATCCTCCACAGCAGAGTAATGTTTGACAGTCTGGATGACGTACTCCAATAAATTAGGTGTGTTTAAAGTGTGAAAGTGATCCAGCAACATAAGAGCGTTTTTCGGAGGCCGACGGGTGCAAAAAACACGCTCAAACACCACAACACATTTACATTAGGAATAACCCGCCGCACTTTCAAAAACGATGCAATTATTAAAACACAAATGTTCCAAAACACATGAAGAAACATCTTCAGCAACTTGACAACACGTGGGCAGCATCTAGAAAACATTTAGATGAGATGTCCTTTATTGATCCCAATTTGGGAAATGTTTGTGTTGCAGCAGCAGAAAAAACAACATGATATTGTACAATACAAATGAACAAGAACAAGATAAAAAGCAAGGTATTATAAATACATAAGTATGTGACAGATGGCATATTAAATATTAATCTGAGTATATAAATGTAAAATGTACAGTGAGTTTTATTCCAAGAGAAACTATGGTTGCCTACAAAGTATGCGCAGGGTTTACTAAAATCGCTGCATAAACGAAAAACACAAATCGCTCTCGGGGGGGTCATGAAGTCGGCCAACTGTCTCTGGAGAGTGACCTTGAATGTACATCTTATCGGCTCACCTTTAACAACGTGATCACATGATTCCTTCAGATATGATTGGAGATCTGCTGTAAGCTAGCTAGCAACCAACGTAGCTAACCTAGTCATTTTTTAAATATACTCTCAAACAGTTAGACCAGGGGTGTCAAACTCAAGGCCCGGGGGCCAAATCCGGCCCGTGACTTCATCTAATGTGGCCCGCAAGAGCTCGCAAAGAATACAATATGTTTATTATATGGTTACATGCTACTTTACAGTATATCTATATATATTCTAATTAATTTCTTATTTTATAGTTATTTATAATTTTTTTATTTTGTATTTGATGTATCCTTAATTTTATAAATCTGTGTGAATCTGTGCTGTCCTGTTTTTAATCTCACCCTGTTGCTGTTAAACTACTGCATTTCCCCACAGGGATTAATAAAGGTATATCTTATCTTGTCTTATCTTACAGAAGCATGTTGCCCATAATGTGTCCCACAATGCATCTCATTTTGTGACATGCACACTGAAGAGACTTGCTATTATTTGCTCTAGACTTCTGCTTTCAGACTTAGTTAATTATGAAGTTATTACCCTATCCAATAACAATCAAATACAGAGGCTATAATATAATACATGATTTCATATGATGAAATAATATAATAATATATTATGTATTTATATATGTATTTTTATATAGTTACAACCGGCCCATAATGCTAATGTGGCCCACGATGAAATTGAGTTTGACGCCCCTGAGTTAGAGTTATGAAACAGACTAACTCTAATGACAGTGTTCTGCCAACAACACGCGCATGTTTGGTCAAGTTGTTGAATGTCGTCAAGTTGGTGAAGATGTTTCTTAAATTGTTTGTGTTTCGGCCGATTTTTGCATTTTTCGAATGTAAATGTTTTGGGCCGTTGTAGTGCAGACGCAACACTCAGTATACTACAGGAAATAACACACATTACCAATCGTATCTGCATGCAATCTTTAAACCACTACTGGACCCATGTGGTGGTTATCGCACGCTCAGAAGACACTTCGTAATAATACTTATCTGCTCCAAACACACAACACTCCTATCAGGTTTTAAGTGGGCATGCGTTTGTGTATATTTGTGTGTGAGTGTTTTAGGCGGAGATAAGGATAAAAGCTCAGTACTTCACGCTGCTAATGAAAACGTTTGGCATGTGTGTGTTTATTTGCGCTGTTTGTGTATCTGTTTCCTGCGAGCTCTCCGCCTCTCAGACAGATCCTCACTCGAGCTGCCATTGTAATTATTATTTACTGATTTGTAATTGCTTGTTGAGTCTCACAGGGCTGCTTGTAATCACACTCATTCCCCTGTAAAGTAATTGTTTCAGTTTAAACTAGGGTTGGCTGTACTGGATACAGAGTCTGCTGCCCTGTTTTAAACTGTTATGAGGTTACATTGTGTGTGGAAATCCTGATGTGCTGTGTTGATTATATTACTGAATACTCTCCTGCTTGGCATCCCATGCACTCACCCTGCCTCCTAACAAATGTGTTTAGAAATAATTAATTCTGGTTAGGGTTTGGGTTTGGGGTTAGGTTAGGGTTAGGGTTGTGTTTTGTAGTAAATGTAATGACACCAGATAATCAACATTATAAGAAGAGAGTTTTATCAAATACATCCAATGGTGGATATCTACTGATAAAGGTATTTAGTTTAGTTAGGGTTAGGGTCATTGTTAGGGTTAGGGTACGTGAACAAAACAAAAATCACATTTGTTTATATATTTGTAATTATATTAAATCATTTTTATATTATTTTTGGATAATGATATTTCATATTTTCAAATATTTTGTATTTATTTAATTGTGATATACAACCAAAATAAGATTATTTAAAAAGCTTAAAAAATGATTGTAGCCAAGAATTGTATTGTATTTATTTGTTATTATATTTTAATTTATTAGTATTTTATTCATTTAGTTATTTATATATTTATTTATGTATTTCGTTTTTACTTATTTAGTTATAATATATCATTGTGCTTCCCAGTGTTGACCAAACACAAGGTCTGAATTAAAAGTTATAGTGTTTGGATTTTTCATATTCAATCTAATGAATTGTATCTGAACATGTTTTTTTTTTTTACTAATCCAACAAATACTTTACTCAGCCATGTTTGTGTTTGTGATTGAAGACCGGTATCTAAACACACCAAGGTCATGTTTGTTTGTAATGATATCGACCTTCAGCTAACGCTAACGTTGGAAACAGGAAATGGAATTCCCTTTTCCATGACAGAGACACTTTGCCAGCAAACATTCTGCATTATCCGCTGCAATTATGTTCATCTAAAATGTATTTGGGAAATCAGATTATTAAGCGTCTAAATGTGTCCTCATCGATACATTTCAAGTCCTTCCACATCTCCCTTTCCTTCACTTCAACACAAGAAAGCCGATGAGTTTCTGACCCGAAACAGAACTGAGCCGAACAGCTGATTTGATCATTACTGTGCAGTAGTTGTTTAGAACGAGACAGAAGGAAAATGGATGAGGGAGCGAGAAAAAGAGAAAACAGCCAATGAGAAAATGGAGAAAAAAGAAATAATGGCCTGACAGAAAACGCTAAAGGATGGCTATTAGCGAAATACCACTTTGCAGCTTCATCAATATTTCAACGGCATGTTAAAGGCTCAGCACCTCCCTCCTTCCTCCCTTCCTCTCTCCCTCCCTCTCTCCCACAGCTCCTCTTCCTCCCTCCCTCTCTCTCCCTCTAATCCAGGGGTGTCAAACTCAAATACACAGTGGGCCAAAATAAAAAAATGGGTACTAGTCGAGGGCCGGACTGGTTCAATGTTTATTGCAGAACTTATTGAAATGAACTTATTGCACATATTAAACCTGGAACTAACAAAGCTTAAATGATTGCCTATAAAAACATTAAACATTAAACATTAAATAATCAGTTCATTCATTTCTTATGGCTCTATCTGCAGCTTTTCCAGAGTCATTTCTTATGATTACATTTTCCCACAGGCCAACAACAGCTTCAACAAAACTATTTCCCTCAAAGAGAAACCAAACATGCCCTGTTGTCGTGAGAGAGAAAGTGCAGAAGGAAACATCCATTAAACTCAGTGTGCTGCTCTGTGATGCTAGTTCAGATACTTGGCATCTCATCTTGGGTGCAAGGTCATCAATGTTTGGGCTCAGGCTCTGAGCTGAGGAGACCTTCAGGGTTGAGTGAAGGTATGCATGCAATATACCGGTGTGCCAGGTCTAATAGTAATTAGAAATTATCCTGCGGGCTGAAATTAAATCTACGACGGCCCGGATTTGGCCCCCGAGCCTTGAGTTTGACACAAGTGCTCTAATCCATCGGTGGAAAGTAACTAAATACATTTACTCTAAGGAACCGTTCTGAAGTACGTAAAATATTTCCACTTTTACTTAAGTACAGGATCTTCTTCCACCTCTGTTGTGATTGGTCAAGCGCTTACAGATGTCCCGCCTCTTAGCCTATCATGTACAATGGGATGGAGTGCTAGCCAATAGAAGAGCCAATAGAAGAGTCCAATGGAGGCATTTCAGGCAGGGGGGAAATAAAAAACACAATAGGGTCTGTTTAATACTTCCTAATACCAGATGTGGGGCTATGACCTTTACAGGGAACTTTTTGATTTGAGCCTTTGCAGACCATTAACATGCACACAAAGCTATATTACAGGACACGCAAAGTAGAGTCTCTTTAAGTAGGAGTCTGAGTACTTATTGCACTACTGGTTGAATCTCTTTTTTCTCATGTACGCAATAGACAAAGAGACACAAAGTCCACCATCGTCCTCGTTGCTTTTTGCTTCATCATGTTATTCAGCCTCAGGACAGACTCCCATGATTCACTCCAGTCCCACGTGCACCTTCATGTTGAAAACAAAAGAGAACCCTCGCTGCTCCTGACTCACCTCTCACCTTCAATCTTCAGACTCTTGTGTTCTGTATGCACACAACACCTCTCTCTTCTCTTCTTTTAGGGTCTCTTATAGTCCTAATTCTTATCGATGTCCCCGCAGCCGCTTTGGGACCGTGCTGCCTCGAGTGAATGAGAGAACTGACCTGCAACACTGAGCAAATTAAACAGTTGTTTGCTCCGAGCTGAAGCCAGGCTCAGTCCAGCATCCAAGCAGCAAATCCACATTTTCTGCTGAGCCCAGGATCCAAGCCTTCCCATTTCCCCTCCGAGGAAACATAAGCACCCCGCATATTTACGCCTTAGCGGTATTTACGACGGCTTGTCTCGCAGGGATTGGGGATAAAGGCGTCAATCCTCTCTAATTGGTCACACCTACGCTGAGAGGTGCGTGGCAGGTATTGTTGAGCAGGCCTTTCATCAAGTGAAATGATGTAATGGACTGGGCTCAGTGCGTGTGGCAGTGAGGGAGTAATTGTGGCTTTGGACGGGGATGAGTTGCACGCAAATGCACTTTAGCACATATGGAGCACCTCGCACACTGACGGAGCTTTACAGAGACGGACAAAATGAATACATGCACTTTACAAGCAGGACATACATGTCATGTGCACACAAGCCTGATTATAGCCCATTAACAGTCATGTAGATCAAGACGGTAAGTGCATGTTTTACAACATATGAATAATGACTTGTTTGTCGATGTAAATACAGCGACTATTATAATCACTGTACTCGTTATATTGGAACAGTCTCATGACGTACATGTAAAGGTCAAAAGCTACAGTAGCTATAAAGTGTTTTTACTAACTACAGTAAACTCAGAGTGATGGGGTTATGGCTTAAGATATAATCACTAACGTATTCTAAAAGAAAGGAAATAGCTTCTGTAGATAAAATATATAAATTAATTATTTAATCATTTAATGTTTCCTGTCGTTCTGGTATATATCATTTTGAATGTAGTTAAACATTTCCTTTCTATATCAGAATCAAACAGAAGAAATACAAGCGGCAGAATTTGTAAACTTAATTATGAAATAATCAAATAATTATCAGGACAGGCTTCACTTTCCTACCAGCAACAATATTAAAAGTATGATATTTGATCAAGTCAAATGGTTTGAAAAACTCAGTTCCAACATGTCCATACAAAATATTATATATACGTAACACAATATTGTCATTTAAAATCATATTTGATGCCTTAACGGGATGAAAAGACATGGTTTTACTGTCTCAAAAATGGCTTTATTTTTCACTTTTCACTGCTCGTTATCGTCCAGCTGTATAAAACTAGAGTTCAGCACCACACTGTGAGGACAGCTCCCTCACGTCATAACTCTTATTCCTTTTGAAAGACGCTATTAGACGGAGAAAGGCCCAATAAGGACGGTTGGATCCTCACTTCAGCACCACACACAGTGGACAGCTCCCGTTGAGTTTCAGCACTCTGGACAGCTCCCTAAATGTTGCAGAACACCACAGCTTTGAATGTGTTTATGACTTGAAAGGTGGATGTTACTGTACAGATTTATATATGTTTGATTTTACTACGTTTAGTTACTTTAAACATTGACTCATAATTATAGGTTATTTAATATAGTAATTCAAATTAGTTCCAACTACACCAGCTGTGATGAACACATCAATAAGGCTCTATTCTGCTTTTTGGGGTTTCCCTTTCTGGTAGTGTGTTCTCTGGGTTTGTGTGCACGTCAACGGTCTGCAAAGGCAAGGAAGTGAAGGAGTGTTAGAGGAGACCCTGTAAATGTATCATTAAGTCTCCTTTAAGTATATAACTTCCTTCTCTGGTATGATTTTCCCACAGTTTGAATTCACATCTAGCCTCTAATTCTCACTTCCTTAGAACAGACAGAAGGCTGTCTTTTCGCCCATTGTTAGGATTGATATTAGGATTGTAATTACCATGTATGCAACTTTCAACCATCTGGCCAACACTTCCTGTAATGTATATTGCTGAGACCTTCCCTTTTCCTTCATGTTGAGTGCATAAAGTGTTTGTATTTTCTGTTGCATGTTGTCAGATTTAGTAATAATTTGCTTATGCTAGATTCTGCCCTTTAAGCTGAAAAAGATGCTTTGACTTTTTGGACTTTTTTAAATAACACAAATTTGCTTTAAACTTCTATTATTTGTTCATTTCTTCCCAAACAGGTTGTTTTTGTGTGGAATTTCCTCCACGCATCGAAACAAGAAAAGGCCTCACACTCCGAGTGTGTCAAAGTTTATCTCTTCCAACTCATCCCTCTTTATCTGGCCTGAGTACGTTGGACCTGCTCCAGCATCTCTTACTCTTCCAGTACTCTCAGTTCTGGGAACAGGAACACAGTGAGAGCTGAGCACATACTGTACAGCTATAAAAGGACGTGTTTCTGTGGGGATCAGCTTGTCTGAGAGCTCAACCAGTAAAACGCATAAACACGATGATTGACCAAACGCCAGCAGGAGTTAAGTATGTGCTATTATAAGCAATAGGTGAGAATATAACCCTGGAAGTGGAGCCATTACAACACTTGTAAAAGCTCAAAGCTATAAAAGAAGCAATTTGACTCCGTTTACTTATTAGACACAACATGTCCCCGGGATGTGTGTCCGTGCCTCCCAGAGGATTCAGCACTTGTTTAGACAAATGATATATGCAAACACTATGGATGCATTTGTTACAATATGATAATGCAACTCAAAACAGATCGGAAATATCTGAGCTTAAATACATGGTTCAGAGTCAATGGGATGTGGAAGAGGGATTTAGTTTTGAATGACCACTTTGCACATTTTGTTCAATTTGATTATTTCTTAAGTATTGAAATAGAAACGATACACGAGCAATTATTGGCCGGCTTATTTTTCTTAGTTAGAGAACTTACACTGTCCTAATTAGCACGTGCTGCTTTGTGTTGAATTGACTGTTTGTGTATTGAAATGTTTTCTTAACCCTACTCTTGCGTTTCGGGTCAAATCTGACCGCGTGACTTTGTTTGTTATCATAAATATTGTGTTTTTCATCCAATTGCCTCACGACCGTATGTCATCCTCCACACTCGGCCTCTGGACACTTGATGGTCTCCACTTGCATTGAACCTTCAGTGATTTATTCAACAGTGAAACACCTATGATGTTTTCAGTCAGGATTTACCGCCATAGGAAATGAATGGGTATGAGTGTATTATGTTCATCCTGCAGATGGGAAACATCTCCACACACACACACACACACACACACACACACACACACACACACACACACACACACACACACACACACACATACATATCTTGTGCAGACACATACAACTACAAATACAAACATAATTCCTTTTGAACTAGCCAGGGAGAGTGTGTGTTTGCAAACTGACACATAACAGATGATGCAGAAAACAGATTACATCATACATTTTGTGTTTCTGCTTAAAAAAATATCTCTGAATCTTACAGAGGATTTCCACTTCAACAGTATTTGCTCTGATTGGTAAAGATTAGGAAACTGTAGTCAAAATGAATATAATGTTATCATTCCTTTCCAGAATGAAAGCTCTCTGGGTAGGGAGTGGTATCACTTACATAAGGACCTACACTCTGCTCTGATAGGACGCACACAGGCTCAGCAGCGTTGCATAATTACGCCCCACTGAGTAAACGTTGTGAGAAATGATATAAGCGTGGGATTAACCTCCCAGTGCCACACTTGGCGCTTAGATGGGGAAATCTGCTCTGTATGTTTTCAATTGGAATAAACATTTACTATTTGATGGTGTGTTTGTGAGCATCTTAATTACATATCAGGGTTTACATTCCACCAGTGTTTGAGGTTAATTGAATAAGATTCTCACAGGAAACACAAGTCAGTACTTGTAAAAAAAGGGATGTTGTTAAAACAGCGTGAAGGGCTCAAAGCCTGGATACAGAGATGTGAAACTGCTGTATAGAGTTAACCTCATGCGTCTGACAGAACATGCACTTTCTTCCAGGAGATAACGAGGTGAGAAACTTTGAAAGGCTTCACCTCTGAGTTCAACGCGATAAGCAGGAAACGCTCCTGACTCTCCTGCACTCCTCTCTGCTGCCGACAACATGACATTTACACTGATCTGGCTCTCTTTGCAGACTGACCCGCTCCACTCGCAGGCCTCCTAGTCCATCTAAGTGCTTCCATTACCGTTCTGATTTCAATTAGAAAGTGGTGAACACACTCTCTGCTGAAAGGACTGTGCACTGGATGAGTGCTCGGACGCCTACAACGGTATGGGTTGAGAGAACGTGTACAATATAGCAAACTGAAAACCCACCCACTGCAAATAAATGAAAAATATGTAGCAATAACACTTAGACACTTTTTGCAGTTTCTAAGTGTGTTTCTTTCTTGTTGCATGCACTAATTGTTAGATGCCAATTGTGACACCCACATACTGTATGTACATTTGAATTTGTTTTCGGAACAAACCTTTTGGTCACTTTTCTTTGGTCTTTGTCTCTTAACTTGTTGTGGTCAGTACATACAGCCTATTTTTATAATACTGTTATAAATCCTAATACATACAAATGTAAAAATGAATGAATAAACAAACATATAATAAAAATATACCCAATAAAAATAAAGTGTTCTTGAATGTGTATTTGTAAGCGTTCCTGTTTTGAGTGGACTGTAAACACGTTAAAAGATAGATGAGCTCTGCAGCTAACTAACCCAGAACGCAGCGACATGGCATCCATCAAAATGCACTCAGATTGCTTTCCTTTGAGTTCAGCTTCAGAGCTTTCAGTCTTCTCCCCAGATGGTCTCTGTTTGTTCTGGAACAGACTCTTCTTCATGTGTTTTTAGTCAGACTATCGCACTGCGGCCGTCTCTCTGCATCGGAAGTTCATTTCCTCCATCAGTGAGACAACCACTCAGTGTCTCCTCTCTTCTCTCTTATTCTCAGTTTCCCTCGGCAGCACTTTTAGATAAAGTTCCTGAAAGGATGTATGTGTCATCAAAGTGCATCACGTATGTTCAAACCAAATAAAGCCTCTAACGGATGTCAAGACTTCTTTAAATAGACTGTATACGCTATACAATACACTATATTCATTACACGGCTTGATTGAATACTCACTTCTGATTGGTCAATTTAGAAATTCCAGAGGTCTGTTATTTTTTGCTAAAAGACCGTTGCTTAGGGGAGAGCTTTCGATCAAAAGAAGAAGACATATAGGAAGTAAACACTAAAGGGAACATCAGAAGAAGACAGACAGGAAGTAAACACTAAAGGAAACAGCAGAAGAAGACAGACAGGAAGTAAACACTAAAGGGAACACAGTAGTATCTCTGGTGTGTCAAGGTCTAAATACAGTACTCACACACCAGCCCTTTAGTTGTATAGTGAATAGCAACAATCCTATCCTCAAGATAACTCCACATGTCTCAGACTGAGAGGAAAATTATAATGCTGCCATGTCTCGTAAGTCTGCTCCGTTCACTTCTTCTTCTGCTGTTTTTCACCCAAGGCCATTTAGAGAGCAGTGACATCCCCCACTGCTTTGAAGGTTTGCTTAACAACAGGGTTCTGCATTTTTGGGAAAATCCATCATGCCAAGTAAAGTCTGTCAACATCAGAAAGATGTTTAGACACTAAGACGCTGTCAAAACATCTTCAGCCATGAAAGCAGTCAGGCTCAGTGTTACCGGGCACTCATGGAGGCAAACGAGGAGAAACACAAGTGCTGGTGGCGCTTCCACAAGAAAAACATTTACATTTCTCACTCTGTGAACAGCATGGCCTCCCTCCAACACACACACACACACACACACACACACACACACACACACACACACACACACACACACACACACACACACACACACACACACACACACACACACACACACACACACAACACACACACACAGCCTGTTATTGGCGTCCTCTGACCTTACTTGGCTTCCACATACCACACCACAAGCTGGTCAAACGTGCCGACTGTATAACTAGAACAAAATGTCCTCATGCTAATTATCTGTATTCCAATGTCATCTTTCAAGATGCTGCATCTTTGGGAACGAGCTAAACTCATCTCAAGGGCAGTTTTGTTTATGAGGCTAAAAAGGAGGCAAGCATTGTTTTATTGAGGTGTCACTTTGATTAAACAATGCCATTGTTCAGCAACAGCAGAAGCAGTGAGGATTTTGCAAAGAGGAAGACTTTAAAACAAAATCAGGGAGCTGTAAACTAAACACCAACCGCTTTGATATATATATGTATGTATATATATATATATAATTGTTGTTTCTTTTCTGCCTCACCTTATAACAAAATGCTTCTGTAAAATACAAACTGAAAAATGATACCTCAATATTCCTCCCTCAGCAGCAGTAAACAGACGCTGTTGTACTTCCTGTTTGGTGCTGCAGGTGATCTCTCTGACTGTTCACCGTTCACTCTGCGCGTCTCACACCTTCAGAGGAGCTACAGAGGAGCTAACATCTCTGTGGGTCGCTGTACTCTCGGCCAACCCCCTCGCCAAGGATGGGGATGTATTAGTCACACACATGTTGCACACACACACACACACTTTTTATTCGACGCCCGTGAGCGAAAACAATAGCTCATGAAATATTGAGTGGAGGGGAAAGTGGGCGGCTAGTGTTTAGGTTTTGTAAGAAGAGCAGGGGTGTTTGTTTCTCTCTGCCCTGATCAGATTTGATTGAATGTATTCTTGTTTTAAGCCTCTGTTCTTTCGCTGATGCTAAATGCCTTTCACACAAGACTCAACACACACATTGAACACATCGTGGCTAACGCTGCTCTACCTGAGATGCTACATTTTCAAGGTGTTGTTCATTCCCACCACCCCTCTATTAGGAAATTGATGATCTGACATACTGTCATTTTAAAGATGAAACATGAGCACAGAGTATCTATCCAACTCTGGAAATTGGATTGTAAACATTAGGATGTCAACAACACTTAGACTCAATCAGTGAACTTTGATGACGTTGGCAATTTCACAGGGTTAGCCTGTTGTTTGAAACTAAGTAGAAAGAAACATTTTTAGACAACAGCACAATCAGAGCGCTTTCAGAGAGACTGTCATCATTTATTTATGATTTTTTTTCAGTTCAATGATTTCCTTTTTCCTTTTGAGAAAGAACAATAATGGTAATTGTGCAAATAGCTGTTATTGACATTGTGGAGGTGTTGCATTGTGTGTGTGTGTGTGTGTGTGTGTGTGTGTGTGTGTGTGTGTGTGTGTGTGTGTGTGTGTGTGTGTGTGTGTGTGTGTGTGTGTGTGTGTGTGTGTGTGTGTGTGTGTGTGTGTGTGTGTGTGTGTGTGTGTGTTCGCACAAAACCCTGTAGGTGTTTTCTTTGGACTGATTGATTTCCTCAGTCTGGTGTTGCTATTGATAAAGAGAGACAACTCAATCCAAGTCTCTCAAACTAAGTGACTCACTTAAAACATTCAAACATTCTCAAAAAGTGAAATCAATAATCTAAACTTTAAAATTTAAGAAGGACTGCATCTACCTAAGGTTTAAAAAAAGGGTTTTTTGTTATGTGAAATGCTGAATCTGTAAATAGTGGCAGCACTGTGTTAGGCTCAAAATGCTGCGTGTTACTTTCAAACCAGGACGAGACACTACATACTGATATACACCTGAACATCAGCAGGAGAGGACTCTTTAAAGTAGAGACACTACATACTGATATACACCTGAACATCAGCAGGAGAGGACTCTTTAAAGTAGAGACATTACATACTGATATACACCTGAACATCAGCAGGAGAGGACTCTTTAAAGTAGAGACTACTACATA
>NW_011351611.1:0-3892 GCF_000735185.1 Notothenia coriiceps | reverse complement strand
GTCATCACATAAACAAAATACATGTTACTAATCCTAACAGTGTAAGTGTAAAGCTTAAACTTACAGTCATTGCGGAATTTACCCTTTTACTCTTCAGGTGCAAAGGGAAAATTAGTAGCAGTCTACTCATGTCTATTGCCATGTTTTAATGCCATTGAACACAACTTTTGATCAGAAAACAGCAAAGGTAAATGCCCATACACACCAAACTGACACCAACGAACATGTCCCGATGGACCCGATTGTTGTCGCCTCACGTCTCCTGCGTCTTGGCCAACAGTCGCACTGGAACACACCGCAAAGACTTCAGCCGACGGCCAAGTAGCACGTACGCACTGCGCATGCATGAGTGGCAATAACTCCCCTTACCAGCAGGCAGCGATAGTGTGTATTTGTCATTCAAAAGAGGCAACAACCGGAAGACTATGGCAAGCCATTTGAGTATTTATTCCATATACTTGATATCACACGGCAGCTGCCTACACTAGTTGTCTCTTTGATTTCACTTGTTAGATATATGGTCAAACTAGTTTGGCACTCTGTTTTACTAGTTAAATAAAACATTAAACTAGTGACCCTCTGACTCTACTAGTGACCCTAAAAGTCTTCCAAGTTAACTAGTGCGCTGCAAAAGCTCTGACATGTTAACTTTGCACAAAAGAAGCAGAACTAGTTAACTAAGAGCCAACTAGTGTAGGCAGCTGCCGTCTGATATCAAGGGTATGGAATAAATACTCAAATGGCTTGCCATATATGTGTGTGTTGATGTCATGCTGACTTGTTGCATTCCAATTAACACACATGGATAGAGCAACATTTTACACGACAGACAACATGGGGGCAAAGAGAGAGTGAGATAATATGTACATGCACAACACCTATATAACACTACAGGAAATGGGAAACCCCAAAAGCAGAAAGAAGCCTCTTTGAGTTTGACACTTTGAACTTACCAAAGCACAGAGAGCGCAGCAACTCGACAGTGTATACATTTGTGCTCAACAGAAAGTAAAAGCATTGGAAATGGACCAGCATTCAACAGTGGTCGTGTTGTATCAACCTGGTAAGGGTTACTTCTGTAAAAAATGGACTCAACTTCCTTACAGTGAGCCGGGCGGTTCTGGGCCGAACGCCCAGAGCAGCTTCCCATCGACAGTAAAACATTTACTGTACAGTCTTGACACTGGGGTTTTCCCATTTGTATGCTTTATATTTCTACTTTATTTCTCTCATCTTTATTCTTTTATCAGCCTGTTTCTCCTTTGTTTATGCAATGCATCCCCCATACACCCTCTCCCATTGCTTTCGTTTTTATTTCCCTCTTCTCTCCTTCTCTCGGTCTAAATGCTTTGGAGAGCTGTTGTCTGTTGATAAATGTATTCGATTTCACTCCCTCTCTGTTTCTCTCTCTCTGCAGGAGACGACGGGTACTCTTCTTAATCAAAGTGCCTGGCCCAGAGCTAACCCAGTGCACTACAAAGTCGTATCATCATCAGCATCATCATCCATGGGAACCGATCAATAATTCAGCATGCTGCCCAGTGCATCACCAGACGCTTGGCCCGTACAGCCGAGAGCTCTCATACATAGGAAACAGGGCTACTCACCGTAGACCAATAACAAGGATAAAATGGCAAATACAAGCCTATAATCCCCAGTAAGTGAGCAATGGTTCTAGCCCTGAGGCTTTAGGGCTCGCAGAAGTAGTGTACTTCATAAAGCGGCATTTGAAATGCAGACACAGTAATCGAGGGGATTTAAAGGAGCAAAAGAGCAATCACAAAGGTCCTTCCCCTCGGGGCACTATGGATAATGTGGGGGCAAATCAAAATACTGTGAAGGGATTTATTTCTCTTCTTGTTGCCATTTTGTTCCTTTTTTTTGTTCAGCCTCACAATCTCCAGTCATACTTTTGCTTTTAGGAGCTGTTAAATCTGAACTTTGAACCTCAGAACAATCCAAAGTAGCATTAGCATACTCAAGTCAATCAGGATGAGCACATTTATCTCTATGTATGGGTGTGTGTGCTTTATGGGCTTCACTAATCCATTTTTCTTTGGCAAAGAAAGGCAACCGAAAACTATGAGAGGTTACCTTGAAAACTCCATCTGATCCGGAAAAAAAGGTTTGATCATTGCAGCTGCCAACAGTCAAGGTCTGCTGCTTCTAACTTCCTCTGATGATGAGGAGGAGGAGGAGGAGGAGGAGGAGGAGGAAGAGGAGGGACGTGAGGACGAGGAGGCTTTGTATTTGATTGAGATCTGTGTGCTTCCTCTGCTTCTTCTGTTCTGTCCTCCTTGTCTCCAGGCAGAACTTCCTGGAGGTTATAAGGAACTCTGCTTCTTCGTCTTCTTCGATGTGTTTTCAGTCAGAAGGGGGTTCTTGCAAAAGAAGCACATGTTGACCTGCGCTGCTGCTATTGAAAGAGGTATCAAAAATATAGTGCTGAGCCAGGAAGAGTTTCTGCAATTGACATTCTGAAGCTACAAAACACAGGGGAGAAAATCACATCCACAGGAAGGCTGACAGATCCTCTTCTTTTCAGATTCCACTCGCTTTGACTGGACATCTTCTGTGTGCCTCAAGGCGGGACACCCACTGTTTCTCTCGGTGCACCCACAGAGCCACCGTGGAGAGCTGATGCAGTGATGTGCGTCCTCGGGCCATACCAGCCCAACTGTGAGGGAGCACTGTCACAGGTTAAAAGCACAGAGGGAGCAAAGAGCGGCCCGGAGCAGACTCGTAAGGAAGCATCCAGACGAAGGGAAGCGGGGCAGTTTACGACTGACATCACACATCCTTTACTCCCAAGTACGTATCAAGGGATTTCGAGCTGTTTGCCTTGTTGTGCTCACCGCCTCAGGGATGCAAGGCAGAAAAGTACCTTGTGGCCAACTTATTTTGTAAGGAGGAATTGCTAGCATAAAGCATAGCTAACCCTTCAGAGAGCGCTAGATTTCTTTTGTCAGGTGCATATGCCACAGTAGCTAAATTGTATCACATAAATACTCCGTCAACTGAAAAAGGCACGACCCTAACGTGGGAGACATATCACTTGGGTGTAGAGGAAGCACTTGATCCTTAATGTGCCCGAACTATGAAGAGTCTCTTTCTGCTCCTGACATTTGGCCGTGATGAAATGTGGTGGCAATAATACGTTTAAGAGGGAGAGAAAGAGTGAATTCAGCACCTCATTTTCGGAAAGAAACAACAAATGGTCAGGGATTTTACAATCACTGCGAGAGTTTGTCCACTGAGCTGCCCTAACCGACTCACTGCTCTGCAACTTCAAGTGGAAAAATATCATTTTAATCAAAGTGCTACAACAGGGTGTCCGCGGGGTCTAAAAAAAGTATTAAAAGTTGATAAATCAATTTAGCGAAAATGAAGGCTATTAAAAAGTATTAAAGTGCATTTTCCAAGGTATTACATTTTGTAGCTTGTTTTCAATAAGTATATAAATTGTCCAAAGAGGTTGTATTCTACAGTCTGCCTGAATGTAATCATTGCGTAGGTGTGTAGTGTGATTCTGTGTAGTTTATTTATGGCATCCCGTTGGATTTGACGTCATCTGAACAGGACATCGCGCGCTCACTGCTTGATAGCGCGCGAAGGTCCGTTTACGCCGGTTGCTAAGCAACATCGTTATGGGGAAATGCAAGTCTGCGTCCAAATGGTTGGAAGATAAGCAGGAAGGACAATCAATACTGTATATAGTCAATGTGAGGTAAAGTGTGTCGCCAAGGTAACCAGTTAGAACTCAAAGTGACGATGAGGTCTTAAAATGTATGGAAAGGGTCTTAAAAAAGGTCTTAAAGTGACTTCAGGATTCCTGCTTCAGGCCCCTGATATATGTATTTATTTGTTTTAGGATTAAACCACTTGGATTTCC
>NW_011351610.1:9584-48316 GCF_000735185.1 Notothenia coriiceps | reverse complement strand
TGACTTCAAAATATAGTCTATCTCAAATAATGTATGCTCTGTCATTTCCCCACGTAAACATAACAGTCTGCAATGAAATGGTTGTCTAATGTGTGTTCCACTTCCTCCTTGGTGCATCGGTAACTTTCTCAAAAAAATAAAATCAGGAAAACGGATTTGTTTCTCATGCGCACGAGAAACGAATCCGTTTTCCTTACTTTATTTTTTTTCTCTCTCCATTTTTTTTTTTCCATGTCCCTTTAGGGGCTCCGTAGGTTTTAGATGTGTTTAGAAGAAATATATTTCAGCAGATTTGTATCACCCAGATTCCACCTTTTCTGTTGAATGACTCCTTAGTCCAAGAGGGAGTCAAAAAACATGAATTTTCACTGTCATTTCTTTTAAGGAAAGAAAGCAGGCAAAATACTTTACAATACATTTAAAAAAGGTTTTAGAAAGGAATTGAATGAGCTAAAATAATCCACCCAAAACAACAACTCGATGCACACTCCAGTCCAGTTGCTGGTAGTAATGTATCTTCAAACTGGTTTGCAACCCGCAAACCATTAAAGAAGAAGAGTGAACATCCGGGTACATGCCTACATTCGCGCGAACATTTTTCAACACCAATGGCGTCGAAAGCAGGTGAGTGAGTGTGATGAAAGTGAAGAAATACTACTTTGTAATTAGGCAACATGACTAGGGTGTGGCGTATGTTGTTAGTTAGTTGATCATCAGCTTCAACTTTTAACCGTTAATATGCTTTGACCAATAGTTTTAGGCTGTTGTAAGGCTTACAGTGTAGCAAAACATCCAATCTGGGGGATTTAATGATTAAAGAACAACCACAAATAAGGCCGTTTCTTATTTTAGTCACACACGTGTTTAATAGCTCAACGCGTTGACTCGCTCCCATAACAAACCATTGCATTATTTCCTTAATTTAAAGCGTAATTCGTGTAAACAAAACAAACATTACATGTGTGTTTTTAGGTCGCAGAGGGACGAAGCGAAAAGCAGACGTCCAGGCGGAGGAGGAGCCGCCCTCCGTGGAGGAGAAGGACCGAGGAGAGGGGGAGGACCCGAGCAGGAGGGTGGTCATTGAACACTGGTGAGTGACATTATGAGTGGATAAGCCCTTAGTGGTGGAAGTACCTCGATACTATCAGGTTTAAATACTGTACATAAGTATAAAATGATGCCCGTTTTGCAGCCTGTAGTTTTTCAGTGGTGTCAACTAACTACATTTTTGAGGTAATTGTACTTTACTTAAGAATTTCAATTTAATGATACTTTGTATTTCTACTCCACTGCAATTCAGAGGTGAATATTGTACTTTTACTCCACTACATTTACTTTAGCTACTTTGCAGATATGGATTACTGATAACACAAAACAATGATCAACACTCATATAAAACTTAAGTTATTTAAATTCACATGCTACCTAACATTTGTTCCACCTTCACTAGCTTGATAAACACATTAATATATCAATGATTAGTATGATGATTCTGAAATAGGCCAATTGGCATAACCAGACATTTTACTTTCGGTAGTTCAGGTATATTTAGATGCCAAAACCTTTACTTGAGTAACATTTAGAATATGGGACTTTTACTTGTAACAGAGCATTCCTACACTTTGCTATTTTTACTTTTACTTAAGTACAATACCTCAGTATTTCTCCCACCTCTACTTGGGTATTACCATTTTATGGAACACTTCTACTCCACTGCACTTCAGAGGGAAATATTGTTCTTTTGAAGGTCTTGCATTTGTTTTGCCCGCTGTAGTTTATTAGATGATAGTTCCCTTCAAAAATGTTGAATATAAGTATAAAATAGTTGTAGTTGTTTTTATCATAAGCACTAGCAGTCACGCTCGTCATTGATGACTAAAGTAGGCTGAACAGACGTCCAACTGATGGTTGATCTGTTGTTCTGGCAGTAAGAGCTGACGAGTGTATGGGCGTAATGCTGAGGAGGTGAAATCTGCCCTCCTGGCTGCCCACCCTGATCTGACTGTGGTCTCCAACCCTGAGAAACCTCGCAGGAACAGCTTTGAGATCACTCTGCAGGATGGAGGAAAAGGTGAGGAGGACGAAAATGGGAAAACCAAGAATAACTCTGCCATCTGTTGTGACAAAGGGAAGAGGGAGTGTCATTATATAATTCTTTGGACTTTCAGTTATTTGTAGGGGCTTTTAGAGATTCAGTTTGTCACAATTATTGATAACCAAAACCTATTGTTTATTCCTCTGCTTGCCATGCACCTACTTGATTTGTATTTGCGAGGTTATAGGATATTCACCTCTTAGAAGAAATTGGTGTTGATGAATTACATTTAATTTGGTGTTCAAAGCAACAATAATATCACAAATAAATGTGCATAAACAGAATGTTAAGCCTAAGGATATGACTTTTAGACTAGCTTTGGACAATTATCATAATTTTAGTTCATTGGTAAACTATTTTCTGCCTTATTGAACTCTAATCAAAATAACAACAGGTAGCTGTGTTTATCAGAAATGCTAAAAAGAGACCAGAGAAAAAAGAATGACACGTGTGCAAACACATAATATTCCCTTATCTAATTGCCTATAATATGTTTACTTAGTAAAATGAGTTGATGTTAGTCACTTTCTGAAGTTAGTGTTGGAGTATCGGAGTCAACACATTTCCAAACATTTTCAACAAGCATTTGTTTTTTCTGCTAAGGCTTTGGAAACAAATTATAAGTGTTGGTTATCTTCTGTATTGCTCTTACAAATGTCACTCTTAATGTCCAATTCCTAAAGAAACATCTCTATGGACTGGAATAAAGAAAGGTCCACCACGAAAGCTCAAGTTTCCAGAACCTGATGTTGTGGTCGCTGCTCTTCAGGACGCTCTGAAGGCTGAGTAGATGCCTAGGTTTGTCCATTCAAAGCTATCAGACAGAATAATAAACAGATTGCAATAGCCACAAACATTATTCAAGAAATGCACTTAATAATTAAAGGTGTTCAACTTTAATAAATAGAAACGCAGAGTAGAACTGCGACACGTGTTTTGACTAATCGATCCAACAAAAAACTTGATTATTGCTGAATCAGTTTTTCATAACAGATATTTTAGAATATGTTGTTTTCAGACTCTCAAATATAGATGCAGTAGTTTTGGTGTTTTGTGTTATAGCAAATTTCACTTGGACTGAATTCCTTTGAGGTGTCTTTTGGCTGTGGTACACAACAGTGGTGTTAGAATTGTTGATATTTCAGAGTTTGACGAATGTTTATCTTGTCTTACATTACGTACAGCCGACAGTTCAGTGGATGTGGCCGTGGAGGCAGAATGATGAGGAGCGACGAATGAGATGTCCTCAGTCCCTCCTCGGATGATCGAGCTCCATCAGCTCACATCTTCTGGATGAATGCTGACATCTAGTGGCGCGTCTCTGAGCAAATACATTTCTAAATTCCCCAGTCCTGCTGTTTAAAAAAAACAAAACGTGTTTCTTCTTATTGTTATGTCTCAACGGTTTATTGTACTTTAAATTTTGTTTTTGGTGAATAAAGTTGTTTTTGTTTCATAATTACTTGTGGGTGTATGTTTTTGACTCCAGCCAATAGTTTTTTTATATGCTATGTTTTTTTTGTATATTGCAACAACACCCTGAAAAGGTTTTTCTGTTGTACAAGGCTTTTATTTTATGCCACTGTCTACTTCTACTCCACTAGATTTCAGATGGTAATATTAAAATCAGTAAGAGAGCATTTTCCTATTACTTATTTTTATGTTGGTAATGTAACAATATTACGTTTTCACTCTAGGCTCTAGATATTTTTGACATTATTTCTAACTAGTTATTAGAAACCAAACAAGCATTTAATCGAGAAAGTTATACATTAATAGTTAACACCTTTACCTAACCTCCGACAACACAAATCATGAATATACAAATATCCTTTTATTATGATTGCAAGAACAATGATCTAGAATAACAGTCTGAGATGATATTTTTCTGCATTTAGTTATTTGCCTTTTAATACCTTATTTACATATTTCTGTTTTTACTTGCATACCTTTACTTAACTTTTTCACATGACTTGTGTAGTTATTAGAGTATTTGTACAGTAGGACATTAGTACTTTCAGAGGTGTGTGATTTATAAAACTATAAAGCTAAATTATAACCTAATACATATATGAACCCACTCTTCAGCTCCTAAGACATTTAGGAATAATGAAAGAAGCATTTTCTTCTCTCGATAAAATGTATAACTACTTTTAAAATCTTGTTTTGAAGCCAACTTCAGACATGATAGGTTGGGAACGACGTGACGTCATCATTACGGGACCAGCCACAGAGTTTGGAAACCTATTTCATTCTACAATACGCCTTGAAAAAAGTCCGTAAGTACTACACTATACAAAATAATCCACTCGTAGACATTCACCTGACAATATGGGAGTAGTTTATTGATGTTTGGAGGATTTGTTAAATCCTCATTCCACCTTTACTGCTGAAGTTAAGAGGGCTAATTTAGCTACGACTTGCTAACGGCTAGCTAGCTGGTCTTGCCATCGATGAGATAAATAGTGTTTTTATCGATAAGTTCACATTATAAGACCTGTTGCTACAGCCAGCAATCAGCCAAGGACTGGGGGTATTTCTGCTTTTCAAGATGATTGTTTCAATTCACATCTGTTGGGCTTCTTCCATGTCACTACACAACTTACTATCGTAATTGCACGTTACATTTGTGGACATGTGTTCACAACTTCACAGTGATCTCAATGGCTGTGTTTGGTATGATTAAGTCAACTCTTACTTTAAAAAAAACAAAATATATATAATACTCATTCAAAAAATAAGACACGCAACTCTTAAAAAAAAATATATATATATATATATATATATATATATATAAATAAAAGAGGCGTTGTAAGATATTCTACTGTTTATTATTCCTGTAACGTTTCTTTAAATGTGCTGTTATCGCCATGTGTTTGTTACCTGGACTTTCTCTTGTCAGTAATGGCCACAGAAGGTGTGGAAACCACAAGTGAAGAGGTCCCAGTACCTGGAAAGGTCAGCACCAGGTATGATCTCGAGAAGGAGACTGAACTCAGGTTTGAGGTGGAGTCAGGGGAGGCAGTGGAGCAAATTGAACTGGAGCTCCTCACAGGAATGGCTGAGGTGTTTGGATCAGAGCTGAACCGCAACAAGAAATACACCTTTGGAGCAGGAGCCAAGATTGCAGTTTTCACCTGGCAAGGCTGCAGTGTGAATCTCTATGGGAAGCCAGAGGTGAGCCACTGGAAGAGGGTCCATGCAAATGTGTGAATGTTTTAATGTGTGGTTTTTTTGTGGGGTTATTTGGCGATTATGCTTTCCAATTGGATACGGCACCACATTTAACCCTGCGTAACTTTGGGATTTTGACATTTGATGTATCTCTCCTTCATCAGGTGGCTTATGTGTCTAAAGATACTCCCATGCTGCTCTACCTGAACACACATGCTGCCCTGGAACAGATGAGAAGACAAGCAGAGCGGGACAATGAGAGGGGGCCAAGGGTAGGTTTGAATTTAAAAAAAAAATACTGTCTTCTGGGGATGTTGTATATAAGCGTACCAGATCTCAGTAAATGCATTTTCATTGATCTAGAATATTTTCTCATTCCTCAGGTTATGGTGGTTGGACCTACAGATGTGGGGAAGTCAACAGTGTGCCGGCTTCTGTTAAGCTACGCTGTAAGGGTGGGCCGGCGGCCGACACTAGTGGAACTGGATGTTGGACAGAGTGGGGTGAGATACATTTGAGTTATCATTAACATTGACCTAGACTATGAAAAGGAGAGGAATAACAACAACTGATATTTAAATATTTTGCATTGTTTAGTCAACCAGCAATCCTCAAGGTTTTTTTTACAATAGTTAGAGCAAACTTCTTTTGATATCAAGAGTTAACAACATTGGGCTCATCAGGTGTCAGTACCTGGGACAGTTTCGGCACTGTGCATTGAGCGCCCAGCAGACGTGGAGGAGGGTTTCTCCGTCCAGGCTCCTTTGGTCTACCACTTTGGCTCTACTACCCCAGGGACAAACATCAAACTTTACAATAAGGTAAGAAAATTAAGATTCTGGCTGTTGGGTAACATCAGAGCTTAAAAACAAAAGCCCACTGCCAAACTACAAACTTGGTCTGCATTGTCATCAGTTATTTAGTTTTATTCGCCTCCAAGTTTCTCACAGTTCTTTTCTCACCATTTATAGCTGACGTCATGCCTGGCCGAGGTGTATTCCCAGCGCTGTGAGGTGAACAGGAAGGCCAGCGTGGGAGGCTGCATCATCAACACCTGCGGGTGGGTGAAGGGCTCTGGATATCAAGCTCTGGTCCACTGTGCCTCTGCCTTTGAGGTGGACGTGGTGCTGGTGCTGGACCATGAGAGGCTCTATAATGAACTCAAACGAGACCTCCCTCACTTTGTACGGGTTGTGCTGCTCCCTAAGTCCGGAGGCGTGGTGGAGCGCTCCAAGGAGTGCAGGCGGGATACTCGCGATGAGAAGATCCGCGAGTATTTCTACGGCTTCAGGGGAGTGACCTTTTATCCCTTTTCCTATGAAGTACGTTTCTCAGATGTCCGCATCTACAAAATCGGAGCACCATCCATCCCGGACTCATGTTTGCCCCTGGGAATGTCTCAGGACGACACACAGCTGAAGCTGGTGCCTGTGACTCCAGGGAGAGACCTTACGTATCATGTGCTGAGCGTGAGCAGCGCAGAGGACGGAGAGGAAGGGGCTAGAAAGGGTATCGTAGAGAGCCCTGTGTGTGGCTTTATCGTGGTGACTAATGTGGACACACAAACACAGGTGATGAAGGTGCTGTCCCCGGCACCCAGACCCCTGCCCAGACACACTCTGCTTATCATGGACATCCGCTTCATGGACAGTAAATGAAGTCGCACTTTAGGGAAGAGGACCGAGTGTGAATTTCTGTTGAAAAAAATATTGTTTTCTACTTTGTTTTCTATATGCTTTGTAAGGACTACAGAGGGCAAAATAGTAAGATTTAAGGACTGAAATTAGTAGCTGCTGCAAATGTACCCTATTTTATAAAACACTGTACAGACGTTTTGGCTATTTGTGACAATGGGATATTTTTATTATTGCAGGAACTGTTTCTTTGATAATCTGTTTTGAAATGTTTTTGTTTGTTGAGTAATAAATGTTTTAAATGTAAAAAAAATGCTGTTTTGTTTCAATTGCATTTAGTTCCATGGTTGAGTACCTATTCTATATTAGCACCGCATGTCAGTATATCTGATGACATTTCTGTGCACAGTGGGGCAAACAATGATTTAGTCAGCCACCAATTGTGCAAGTTCTCCCACTTAAAAATATGAGAGGCCTGTAATTGTCATCCTAGGTATACCTCAACTATGAGACAAAATGAGGGAAAAAAATCCAGAAAATCACATTGTCTGATTTTTAAAGAATTTATTTCCAAATGATGGTGGAAAATAAGTATTTGGTCACCTACAAACAAACAAGATTTCTGGCTCTCACAGACCTGTAACTTCTTCTTTAAGAGCCTCCTCTGTCCTCCACTTGTTAACTGTATTAATGGCACCTGTTTGAACTTGTTATCAGTATAAAAGACACCTGTCCACAACCTCAAACAGTCACACTCCAAACTCCACTATGGCCAAGACCAAAGAGCTGTCAAAGGATACCAGAAACAAAATTGTAGACCTGCACCAGGCTGGGAAGACTGAATCTGCAATAGGTAAGCAGCTTGGTGTGAAGAAATCAACTGTGGGAGCAATTATTAGAAAATGGAAGACATACAAGACCACTGATAATCTCCCTCGATCTGGGGCTCTACGCAAGATCTCACCCCGTGGGGTCAAAATGATCACAAGAACGGTGAGCAAAAATCCCAGAACCACACAGGGGGACCTAGTCAATGACCTGCAAAGAGCTGGGACCAAAGTAACAAAGGCTACCATCAGTAACACACTACGCCGCCAGGGACTCAAATCCTGCAGTGCCAGACGTGTCCCCCTGCTTAAGCCAGTACATGTCCAGGCCCGTCTGAAGTTTGCTAGAGAGCATTTAGATGATCCAGAAGAGGATTGGGAGAATGTCATATGGTCAGATGAAACCAAAATAGAACTTTTTGGTAAAAACTCAACTAGACGTGTTTGGAGGAGAAAGAATGCTGAGTTGCATCCAAAGAACACCATACCTACTGTGAAACATGGGGGTGGAAACATCATGCTTTGGGGCTGTTTTTCTGCAAAGGGACCAGGACGACTGATCCGTGTAAATGAAAGAATGAATGGGGCCATGTATCGTGAGATTTTGAGTGACAACCTCCTTCCATCAGCAAGGGCATTGAAGATGAAACGTGGCTGGGTCTTTCAGCATGACAATGATCCCAAACACACCGCCCGGGCAACGAAGGAGTGGCTTCGTAAGAAGCATTTCAAGGTCCTGGAGTGGCCTAGCCTGTCTCCAGATCTCAACCCCATAGAAAATCTTTGGAGGGAGTTGAAAGTCCGTGTTGCCCAGCGACAGCCCCAAAACATCACTGCTCTAGAGGAGATCTGCATGGAGGAATCGGCCAAAATACCAGCAACAGTGTGTGAATACCTTGTGAAGACTTACAGAAAACGTTTGACCTCTGTCATTGCCAACAAAGGGTATATAACAAAGTATTGAGATTAACTTTTGTTATTGACCAAATACTTATTTTCCACCATAATTTGCAAATAAATTCTTTAAAAATCAGACTGTTATTTTCTGGATTTTTTTTTTCTCATTTTGTCTCTCATAGTTGAGGTATACCTAGGATGAAAATTACAGGCCTCTCTCATCTTTTTAAGTGGGAGAACTTGCACAATTGGTGGCTGACTAAATACTTTTTTGCCCCACTGTATGTCCAGTACGTAATGGATTGTGTCTTCACTTAGTTAGAACTTCATCAAGCCTGGGAAAAGTATTTTCCAAAAAAGTCATCCAACATTTACAAACGTATGGTCAATGTGTCTGTGGAGTGGGAGAAGTGTTGTGTTGTGTGCATGTGTGTTTGGAAAGAAGTAGGGCAAAGGCCACTAAACTGTAGGCCACATCCTAACTGAAATACATTACAATATGTCCGTTATTGTTAGGCGCACCACAATACAAGCTCTTTTGTTGTTTGTACTGTAAACACCTGCCAGCACACACTTGAGTTCATCAACTATTCTACAATCATACATACTGTTGGAAAACATGTATTATCATACAGTAACAAGCTCTCTTTGTTGTAGGTTGGTCTGTTGTGGGGGATTTGAGCTGACCATCTGGGTGAAAACTTTGCAAATAAATTGTTTAATCAAGCTTCTGTACTAAATCTCCTGCAAAGTTACCACCATGCATTATTACTGTTTTCTTTTCCATTCGAAGCAAACAATAATAAACTAATGACAGTTGTGTGACATAAAGCATTTTAACAATTGATTTTATAAAAAAGGTTTATAGCATCTCAGTAAAAACCTATTGAAATAGATGACACAAAGGAGGAAGCAGTTGATTTATAGTTCAGTAATTCCATTTCATGACATTTGTATTTGTTTATTCTATTATATTCTATATTTGTGATGAATTGAGCTTTATCAATGTATCATCAATGATGGTTTGTACTCAGTAACAACTTTATCCAGATTCTATCTATTTAGGAATTGAACCTCCGTATTGTGTTTAAACACATTTTACATTTCACATTTTATGAAGCTATTTGACCGTCGATTTGGGCGATAAATGTAGTGGTGTAAATTAACTAAGTAGATTTACTCAAGTACCATACTTAAGTATAATGTTAAGGAACTTGTACTTTACTTTGTACTAATACCCCACTACAATCCAGAGACAAATCATGTACTTTTACTCCACTACATGAATTGAAAAGCTTTATTTACTTTGCAGATTTTGATGAATGATGTGAAATATCACCAACACTTAAATAAGACTAGTTACACCTGGAGAAAATTCAAAAGCTACCCTGCAGCATAAAGTAATTAAAATGAGCTGCACCTTTACCAGCTATGATCAACACATTAATGCATCAATGATTATATTAAATCATATAATATATATTATTCTGAAATGGAACAATCTCTCTAATAAATACTTTAAAGTATTTTTTTACGTTTTACTTTTGTACTACTTCAGTACAATTTGAATGCAGGACTCATGCTTCAAACCTACACTACCCACACTTAAGTACAAGATCTGATTCCTTCTTCCAACTCTGGATAATTGTAAAATCATACAGTAAAAGTTCATTATCATTCGGGGTTGTTTCTTAAGACCACACCTGCTCCTCTCTGATTGGCTGTTAATCCCACCTGAGGGACGACGGACTACTTCCGGGATTCCGATGTCGGCCTAGCCATCGAGCTAACTAGTTTGCTAGCGGCTAAACTCAAGGAGGACCGTAACGACCCACACCCCACAGGCACGACAGCTCGCCTGTTCGGCATTAGGTATGTCCTTCTTGTTTTACCTGCCTTATTTGGTCACTGTTTAGCCGAACATGTATCCTGCTAGCCGCCAATAAACGCTACTCATCGAGTATAAAGCTCCCATGCTAGCCAGGTAATGTTAGCTAACTATTATAGCTGTGGTAAAGGACTGAGCAGTGTCGCAAAAACTTTCGAGGCTAAGGTAAGATCTAGCTGATTTTTAAGTACGGTTTAAATATGTCGTTATTGAATTGAGCGATATTACACAGAGATGAAACAACGCAGCGTCTATCATTGAGTTTAACAAAGTGAAGTGTGTTTTTAATGAGGTTTATTGTGGTCGCTGTCTTGACTTATTCCTGGCACTGCCCTGGCCTGTTGTTAAACGCTTTGGTCTGTATGCTCGAAAGATGATAGTGACAGTCAATCAACTGATTTATAACAAAACAAGGCACCAGCAAGATGTTTGACAGATACTTGGAACATTTAGTAAACTCATTGGCACTTTAACGATGTAGATTGCGAGCTGAAGATTGTTGAGGTGACATGACAGGTCGACATGGGGATTTTAGGATTCACATCCTTTATAGTGTATTGTTTGTTTTGCAGGTGAGCTGATAAACAACAGTCACACTGATACTCAAAGATCTGTATTTGTGAGCAATGATGACTGTTGAGAAGAGGGGTGTGTCTAAACTATCAGGTTTCACTGTTACTCCGGATCCGTTTTCAGTGTGCTCACTTCGCTTTATTTCATCTGGAGATGAGGGAAATTAGTCTGATGTATGTCAAAGGCGTTCAGGCTCGTCCCAGATCGTTGACTCCCTGGTGTTTTGAATTTCAAGAAGTGGAAGGACGTGTTTCATTTGACTACCGGAGGGCATTGAGGTGACACGAGTGTGTTTAGCAACATCAGGCAGTTGAACAATATGAGTAATGGTGGGAAACGTCTGATTGTTGTGAAATCAGAGTGAAACATTTGCTCCTCTTAGATAACTGTCTGTGTCATGTAACCTAACAAGGAAATCAACTTTTGACAGTGAAGTGTAAACTTGCAAAATGAAACATGGATACGTTTCCATTCACTTAGTAAATGGAAGGCCAAAGTTATTTGTTACATCTTTGAATCTGCTAATAAAATATCAGTAATTATAAATTAATGAAATGCTCTTTATTTAATAAAAAAGCCCAAAATGCTGTTATTATCCAGCCAACTATAAAAAAAAAGAAAGAAAGATGTTTGATTTACAGTCATGAAGACAAAGGAAAACAGCATATGCTTAAAAATGAAATTTGTCTCATATATGTTTTTTGAAATCGCTGCCAAATAATAATCAAGTTCTTATTTCATCTGTAACTATTGAAAGCATTCGTTTTTGTTTACCACTGACATTTCTTTAATTGTTTTCCTTACAGGGGCATCTAACAGCCGACCCACAGAGCCAGTCGGTAAAAGACAACAGAAGGATAGCGGGAAAACGGGACTAAAATGCATCAGACTACATAACACCACTGCTGCACATGACTTTGTTTAAGAAATGCAAAATGGGAAAGGAGGTCTATCTGCAGAGAATTTGCAGGTGGGAGATGTCCTTTCACCCAGAACCGGCCAAGTACGATGAAGCTTTGATGACATACAAAGGACTTCTTTTTGGAATGAGTTGATTTTGTCCTCATAACAACACAAAGACTGGAGGCAAGGGTCTCGCAAGAACTAAGGGTCTCTGGCTGAGCGATTGTACTTCGGAAAGTCAAAGATAGACACTTTTAAAAACATTTTTTATCAGCTTTTTAAATATATTTTGCAGCTGGACGTTTTAAAAAACGTTTTATTTGTTGTTAAGCAGCTTTCCCGCAACTGGTTTAGAAGTTGGTTTAGTTGTTTTTCCTTGCTGACTTAGTTTGAGCGCTGGAACTGTCCCTTCTGCCGCCATCCTCTATCTTCCACCCACCCAGTGCCTAAATAAGCCCTCTCGGGACAATCGCAGAAGTCATCAGCAGCTGCTGCGCTCAATCCTCTGCCTGTTCTCCTCTATATGCTTCTGCTCTCTGCCTGCTGGCTATCCACCCACTACCTCTTTATTTTCTGCTTTTTTGTTTGTATATTCATTTTCTCTGAGACACATAATCAGAACCTAAGCACAGTTGGCAAGCATTAATGTAAAAGCTGAGTTTCAGGAGTCAACTAAAACCTAGTTTTCCCGTGTGCCAGTGTCTCTGCCTTGGTGTTCAAGCACTGAAGTTTAACGGTTACACTAGTGCCAGAAAGCAGACCGATTAGATTTATTTATATTGTCGCACCAAATGCAGTTACATTAAAGCCATACAAAAATATTTATGAATTACCTACACATATTTTTGTATCACATTGCTCTTGTATAGTTTTCTTTTTATAAGCCTCTATTAAGATTATGCACACATTACATATTTACAACAAGCTGTATATTACTGTATAAAAAGAATCTCTGATTATATAAGTGCCAGAAGACTGTCTAGATACAGAGAATCCTTCATGTTTCCACTCAGTTGCTGCTTTGCATAGTGTTTTCTTTTCCAGTCTGTAGTCATGGCCCCTCCCACCAAACAAACTCCATACTCGCCATTTTGACCTGTAAAGCAGCCTTGACAGTAGGTAGTCTTTAGAAATCTACCTCTCTCTCTCTCTGTCTTCGTTCCGTCTCACTCTGATGCCTGGGTTCAGTGGTGGGGGGGTTGGGGGAGGAGTAGGTGTCCCTGCTTCTGCTCCTCCCCGTCCATTTCGTCCCAGCCGATATGTCCCGGTGTCCGCAGCCACCACGTTCCTCGTCGGATCCACCACCCTCTTCTTCTGCTTCACGTGAGTGTCTCTTTCCTTATCTCGTTCACATGCACAAACACATAATGCAAACATGGTGAAAGGGTTCTACGTGACTGCGTTATTAATCACATCTGTACCCTTGGTGTGTGCTAAAGGCGTGTGAATATCCCTAAGTATTTACAGAAGTCCTCTTGATGGATTATCCTATCGTTTATTCTTGAAAAGAGTGCATGTTTGCTTAGTAAACTTGCCCTCTTTTCAGGAACACTTTTACTTACAAGGTTCCTTAGAAACACATCTCTGAGCTCATTTTTCACAATCACATTCACTTGAGTTCAATTGAGCTGCTTGGGGGTCGATTGCCTTGAACAAAGTCTGAGAGATACCTGGCAGACCAGTGTTTAAAGCAATCGACTGTCCAACTGTAATTTTATATTGAATTGAATATCCTTTTCTGTTCTGTTTAGGTGCCCATGGTTGTCAGAGTATATCTCCTTTGTCATTCCCATCTACGTTGCGCTGATCTTCCTCTTCACCCTCGCCAACTTCTGTATGGCAACTTTCATGGACCCCGGAGTCTTCCCCAGAGGTAAACACATGACACCGAAATGAATCCCCATGAGAACGATTCCTTTGAAATAGACTGAAATAGTATAACGTGATGCAGGAAAGGAAGTTCATTAGGCCAGGTGTTATGATGTTAGTGCCGTCTCACTGTTTGTCTCTGTTGTCTTCAGCCGAAGAGGACGAGGACAAAGAAGATGATTTCCGTGCGCCGCTCTATAAGACGGTGGATATCAAAGGGATCCAGGTGCGCATGAAGTGGTGCTCGACCTGTCGCTTCTACCGCCCGCCGCGCTGCTCGCACTGCTCCGTCTGCGACAACTGTGTAGAGGTACACACACACACACACACACACACACACACACACACACACACACACACACACACACACACACACATTGTATTGTCATGAGCCTGAGTCCTAATTTTTGATTATTTAACAACATTTCACAAATATTATTAAAAGTTATACAGCAGAATTGGGGGACGGTTTCAGATTGTCCTGTCTTGTTTTAGGCGTTTTATAAATATTCTTTCCTATTTTCTTTGTATTTACTCTTCCTGTGTGTTTTTCTTTACTGCTTGAATTTCAGTTGAACTATTACAACACATCCCTCCCTGCCTTAGTAACAATTACAAAGTATATATTTGAAGATTTATGTTTTCAAATATTCACAGCACTTATTTTGAAAGTGCTTCTCTCATGAGGTCACAGTACACATACCTGTGTTTAATGTTTATGTTCTAGTTTTAACAGCAAGTCCTGATATCACAACACACTTGTATAACCCTTGTATGACTTCACTGCTCGACGTAGATCTCTCTTATTGTTTAATTTTCCATGTTTGAACATTAGGAAGAAATCGTTTTATTTGATGTTTTGCATATGAACTTTAATTTCCTTCCTGTCATATCCTCCCTGGTGCTTACACAGTCTGTGACCCTGTGCTCTCAGGATTTTGACCACCACTGTCCCTGGGTGAACAACTGCATTGGTCGGAGGAATTATCGCTATTTCTTCCTCTTCCTGATATCACTTACCGCCCACATCATTAACGTGTTTGGCTTTGGCTTGGTTTATGTCCTGCACCACCGCCATCAGCTGGACACGCCACACGCTGCTGTAACGTATCCTTTACTGCTGACCTTAAGATGCAGGACTATTAAAGGGACTTGCTTTTCACACGTTTCATTTTTTTGGCGTTGTGGTAGTTTTTCTGTGCTGGATTTGTTGTTACCTCCTTGACCCTCTCCTCCCAGTATGGCTGTAATGTGTGTGGCTGGTCTGTTTTTTGTCCCAGTCGCGGGCCTCACTGGGTTTCACATGGTGCTGGTTTCTCGCGGCAGGACCACAAATGAACAGGTAGCTGGTTGTGTGCATCCTATCCCGCATTATTAAATTCACCCAGAAATAAATGTTTCCTTTCTGTATGTTCTTGCATTAATGTTGTTGTCACGTTTTTCTCTCCCCCTCCCTCTCCCTGTAGGTGACGGGGAAGTTCCGGGGAGGTGTTAACCCTTTCACCAACGGCTGCACAAGGAATATTTCTCATGTGCTCTGCAGCTCCCAGGCCCCCAGGTGAGTCTTTCTCTCCCCTTTCACTTTGCCACACTCCTCTTTGATTCTTCTTACTTGTCTGTTTAGTTAATAGAACAAAAGCCTTCAGTGTTATTTGCTTCTGGTGTTAGATTATGAGCAAAATATTGCTACAGCTGTTTAAAGGGAGAAACCTCACCTTTTTTGTTACTGTCAAATCACTGTTGATCATAAAAGTAGTTTTTCTTTTTTGTTAGCAACACATTTCTCACTGCGTGCCATATAGTATTTCGCAGTTTTATTGTTTTTGCAGCTGCACAATCTGTTGAGACAGTGATTTTATTCTTCGAGGAACAACGTGCTATTTCAGATTCGCCCTACTCTTGGTAGCCGGGACATATTCAAACCTTTTATGTTAAAATAACATTCCTTCCTTTCTTCCCTTGCATTGCAACCTAGCCGCTTTTTTTCAACAGTAAAGAAATGGCATCCCAAAATATGTGCGCATGCATGTTAGGGATGAGAAGGACAGTCATTTAGCTGACTTTGGATGTTCGGCCGTGTTTTTACGAGCCGGAGTACACAGCCTTAGAAATACAGTAGAGAGGCTGTGGCTGCCTTGCAAGAGGATATGGCAGGCGGGAACCTCAGGAATTCAGAAGCTGGAGCGCAATGAATCCTGGTACATGTAGGCACTGCTGGGTTAGAACTAAGTTTGCTCTTGTCAAATATAACACTGAGGAGTAAATGTCTTGCCTCGCTCAGATACATGGGCCGGCAGCGGAGCCCTCTCACGATGGACGTGCAGCCGCCGTTCCTCAGACCGGCACTCACTGAGGCTCAGCTGGAGGCCAAGGTCCTGGACAACGGCATTCAGAATGACCGACACAGCACCAGGGTGAGTGACATGAGACCCAACAAACTATCAAGCAATCTAAATGTGGAAGTTTAGATGTAGGAACTCCACAGAAGATACAGAATTATTGGTATTGTGTGCTTGCCTTTTTATGTGTGTGCTTTTACTGTTATTTTACATCTGGGACCCCCTAAAAGGAATGTATGGGCCTTACTACTTTCGATTTATCTATAATGTTAAATTGCCAGATCATTATTTTCCAATAGTTCTTTGTGACTGGTGTGTAGGATCAAAAGCTTTGGAATTAAAAAGAAATCAAAGAATCCCATACACTTTCAAAAACTTGAACTCACTTTATAAAGTCAATGTTCTGGTCTGCATTGCAGCTGGCAAAATCCATAAAATCAGAACAAAATCCCAGACAAAACATAAAAAACTAGAAGTGTATAAGTATGCTGATATTCTTCAAATGATCAAGCGGTTTACTAAATCTTTCAGAACAGATAAAGTACAAATATCTGAGGTCATATCACCAGATTCCGTGAATTAATTAAGATATCCATGCTCTGCTAGTTATGAGTACTATTTACATAGTTTTGGAGCGTTACATGAAAACTGATTGAGATATATTTGCATTTAAATGTTCGGTCCCGATGTAAAGCCTTGCCGCTTTGCAAAACTGGGAACAGGACTATTTTTTACATCCTGCGCCACACGTCACAGGATTCCCTTGATTGCCACCGTATTCTGTTTACTGAGTGAAACTTTAAGCTTCAAACCCCTCGAAAACCCCACCCTATCTCAATAATGTGTTATCAGCTGTGTACGAGGGCGTTCATACTGAAAATTTTTTGAGTTTATCAGATGCCAAAACCGTGAACATTTTTTAAATGGTTTTCATACCTCCAAGAAATCGTATATGTAACATATGATTTCTTTTTTCCTGTCAAAAAGTCAGAGTGTTCGAGGGTTAACAATGATTTTGATTCATAGGCCTGATGCTGTAAGTGTGCTTGCACTTATTTTTGCATCTTCTCCAGTCCAAAAGCAGTCTAGATCAGGTAGAGAGCCAGTCAGCTGATGCAGAGCCTCCTCCTCCACCTCCTCCAAAGCCAGAGCTTCGGTACCCTGGTCTGCCCCGTGCTGACACTGAGGGTGAGACACACACTTACACACACACACACACGAGGGAATCTGTCACCTGACATTACAACCGGCCAAGTGCAGCCGGGAAACTTCAAGTATTACCTCCTAACAGATTATGTTTGTTTGCTAATCACAAACACGCCTCTTTTTCAAATGTCCCTTTTGTTGTCTTGCCCCTCAGAGAGCAGCTTGTTGACTGAAGCTCCACCCACACCGTCAATGTTCAAGTACCGACCACCCTTCAACAGCCCGGGAAGGAACCACACTGCACTCACACATCCCAACAAGGTACATACACCTGCACAGGTATAAGGCATCAACTATTCACATAAGATAATAAGCAGCCTAGAGTGAAGCTAACCGCATGTCATGCCTTATTAGAAAAACAGACACATGTTAGACTCATGCAAATCTAACCTTGTACTTATGAATATAAAACCTTGTTGATATCAAATAGCAGGACATTTCAAAAAGCATAAAGGGATGTGGTTAACCTTATCGCACAAAAAGATGGAAACAATATCCCATTGATTTCTGTAACAGATGGTCTGGTGGCTGTTATGCCCGCACCCTTCTAATTTCCTTTGTGGTTAATGCCATGCCCCTCTTTTTTGTTTTTACTTTGAATTGACCATTCAGTGGCCATCGGTCGATCAGTAAGTCTCAGCTAGTGTCATCTCTGTGTGTCCTTCTGGTTGTCTCTGTGTCTGAGTGGATCTATCCTTTCCCCTAAGACTGCATTGACTGCAATGTGTACTTCCTGTACTGTATGTACTTGTATTTCCATTTCTATGTTGATACACATTCTTTGACATGCAGTGTCAGTGCCTGTTCAAGCCAGTCAATGTTTCCACTCCAGTAGTGTGATGTTGGAGTAGAGCACTGGTCAAGCATCCAATATTTCCCCAACACTCTTTTTTTTTTCTGTAAGAATATTTAATAAATTCCTGAAGACACATGGTGATTTTAATCTCTCTCCCCTCCTCTTCATCCCTGCATTCATCTTCATCACACTTCCTCCTCTTTCTACCTTCTATCTGTTTCTCCTCTCAGATGATCCGTGGGGAGAGTCTTGACTCTCCGTCTCCCACCATCCTTCAGTCCAGCCGTCAGTCTAGCTACCGCTCGGAGCCGAGCAGCCTGGACGGGACCACAGTGGTGGGGGGAGGTATGGGGGCGCGCAGAGGGGGAGGGGAAAGGGGTGAGGGCCCCGGAGGCCCTGGCGGGACTGCTGGGATGATGTCGGGGGGCATGTCGGGCTACTCCCTGACTGGGCGCTCCTACACCTCCTACCCGTCCTCTCTGGTTCTGTCCGCTGGCGGCTCTCGCTCCTCCAGCCTGCGCTCAGCGCAAACGGCACATAACCCGCTGACCACGCTCCAATCAGAGGGCACCACAGACACCAGCTACAAAAGCCTGGCCAATCAGACGCCTCGGAATGGCAGCCTGTCCTATGACAGCCTCCTGACGCCATCCGAGAGCCCAGAGTTTGAGTCCGCTGTTCATGAGCTGTCGCCGCAGAAGCCTCGTGCTCCGTTTCCCTCGGCAATTGTATCCGGCCAGCATGACAGGGTGTCGCCCAGCAGCCCACTGCAGGGCTACACGTCGCCCTTCCTCTCAGCTCAGATCGCCCAGCAGAGGGAGGGGCAGCTCCTCCAGGGCTCTGCCACTTTCTCCTCCCCCCACAGGGCTTACCTGCGTGCCGTCAGCCCACCCCCCCACTCCCCCTCTGGGCTTCCTGAGGTCCAGCACCTGCTCCAACATAACCAGGACTCTTCCCGAGCCCCTCGTCACCTTTCCTTTTCATCCTCTCGCTCATTCGAGCCCCCTATCTCCCCGCCACCTCGCGGCCTCTCCCTCGGCAAGTCCCCGTCTTACATAGCGGAGGTAGGGCCTCAGCACAAGCCTCGGCCTGCAGGAGGAGGCATTGTGCTGGGGGGAGGAGGAGCTGGAGGAGGGCCACAGGCTCCACAGTGAGTAATGATCCGTCTCCAGACCCTTCAGCCTGCTACCTTTCTTCCTTTTCCTCCTAATTCTCTGCTTCTTTCTCCCTGGTTTGTCAGTCCTCCTCTTCCTCCCTGATCTGTGTGAGTCTTCCTTTTCCTCTTCCACGGTTTACAGTCAGTGTTTGTTTGCTTAAGTGTTTAACAGTTGTTGTGTGTATGTAAGTCTTATCAGTTTAGTTTGTGGCTTAGTAATAACAGCATGGTCGCTCTGTGGAAGCATGCCTTACCATGTGTTTGTCATGTAACCTTTTCTTTCCTTTTCTTACTCACCAAATTACCAAATGCCTTACAAGATTGATGGTAGAGAAAAACAGTGCTGTTTGTAATTGTTTGTTGTTTGTATTGAAGTAGAACCACTCAACTCCTCATCCTTTTATCCCTGTCCTCACCCCTAATCTCTCCCCCTCCTCCTTTCCCCTTCCTGATGGCTGTCCAATCAGATCCACCTCTCGTCCAGTCTTGGCCAATCACACCACATCGAAACCAGGTGGCGGAGTGAAGAAGGTGACAGGCGTCGGAGGGACCACTTATGAGATATCGGTTTGAGGGACAGACATCCTTTGCTGTCCATCACAGGAGGGGAAACGTCCCCTGAATACTTCCACTTGTCTCTGACCTGAGCTGAACATTATTCACGACTGCAGGCTCCTGAAAAAATACTTTTTTTCCACGGCAAAAGACTAAAGGAGCAGACCTGTCTGGTACCCACTTTGTTATATTTGTAACGCCACTGGCCAATCCTGTCAGATTTGAACAAAGAGTATAAGGGGACACCTCATTTTTCACAGGATCAAGTCTTCTCCATTCAGCCACTTTGTGAGCCATAGACTGTACGATCAAGGCTGGGTTTAAACAGAACACGGAGAGTTATCCAATGATTTGCTGTTTCATTTGGTATATTAGCACACACATTGACCACTGTGTCTGACCCTTCAGGAGAGGATGGCCTTTATCCAGTGGACCGCGAGGATTTGTTGACCAATAGAAACATCTTCTTCACTTTCTGAATGGACCACACAACCTGTTTAACGAGAAGTCATGGAAAAAGAGTCCAACCTATAAACACAGTATCATTTTAGTTTTATAAATCTTTTTTTTTAAATATTGTTTTATATAAATGTGTAAAATCTTGCAGATTATTATTGGCTCAACTTGTCAGGTATTGAAGATGACTATGGATGAGGGTGGCAGATGTACTGTGTGTAATTATTCATGAAAGCGATTTCAAATCAGTTGCCGGTTTGTATTTAATGGCTGCATCAGCCGCTCATGAGCTCTTGCTGGAAATGTCATCGTCCAAAGAGAAGGATGATCGTTTGGTGGACAGCTGAAATGGCAAATAATATAGCTTAATTTTCTGAAAGCCACAAAGAAATTCAGTATCACGGTTTTCGGCACAAGCGTCTTTGTGGAATGTACGCTTTTAATGTTGATGCTAGAGACATTATGCAAAATCTGTTAGTAGCTTTAAGACCATGGTATGTCTTTTTGGTGTTTTTTTATTTCATTTTTTGTAATGCTCTGTCAGTCTATCAAGATGCTTGCAGAACCTTTACCAGATGGCCAGCGAGGGAAGGGCTTATTTATTTCTTTATTTCACCAGACCTTGTAGTTTTGGGCACGATTTCAAACCAGTCTCTACTCGTGTCAGTTCTTTTATTTTAACGGATAGAAGAATATATTAATATTTTTATGAAAAATCATACTATAAATGATATTGTGAATGCAATATGCCACTGAACAGAAAACAAAGAAGTGGGGACTGGTTTTCAATTAGAGACGCTGTTCATTGCTCTTTTTTTGCCTTGAGACCATTCATAGTGAATCATGCACATTTAAATTTTTTCTATTGGTTTGTATTTTTTACACTGATTTTTTGGATTGACTTTAAAACGTCTGTAAAGGTACACTTGATTATTTTTTTAACCCACAGCCATGTTGAAGAGTAATTACAGAAAGGGAGGTGTGCTTGAGTTTTAGGATTGGGCATTAGAGTTATGGTTTTAGTTTTTCTAGCAGTAGAATGTCAAAGCTGGCTGAATGTGGCACGTATTTGGGGGAAAGAACACGCTTGAAGCACACAAGTATCATTGTTTAACCCAAATGGCCGTGATTTTCATCCCTGCCAGTTCCCTATGTCGTTGGTGTGCATGTGACTTTTGTTTGTCGTGCTGAATGCTTCACTGGCGTGTGTACTTGTGAGAATATTGTCAAAAGCCCACCTGGTTGACGTGTGGGTGCTAACAAGAAAAGAAGCATTAATGGCACAGGGGATTAAGAGAACCTGTGTTACTTTTCTTCCTGCTCTGGCCGGGGATGATGGCCACTGAACAATTTGAAACTATGTGAGAACAGTATGTATAGTTCTGTGTGAGATAAAATATCGCTATCGTGGGCTGTGGCGGATGGAACGAGTTTCACAAATATCTGTAACGAGTACATTAAAGACATTTCCAAAATGGCCTTATAAAGAATTTTTAACAAGATGTCGCAGAATAAAAAAAGGTAAAATTGATAACTGGATTTGTGTATTTCTTTTTTCAGTTTCAACTCTTACTTTGGTATTAAACATGAGACATCAGTAAACACACACATTACAAAATACAGGCAGCTAAATGTCACACGCAGGGATGAGATGAAAGTATCAAAAGGCATTCATTACAAAAAAGGCACATGTTCTCAAATAATTTAAGTTATAAATGTAATATAATGTCCCCAAATCGTTGCGGCAACCACCCTGCTTAATACCCAGATGGACCAGGGGAACATGGTGCAGTTTACTGGGTCATTATTTTCCCATGTAAAGAGATGACATCTAGCAGGGGTCCAACCTATTTTCCTCTCTACGTTCCATAATACTCTGGACTCCTGCAAAATGTAAGGCGTGGTAAGAAAAGGAGAGACTTCATGCAATCTTCTTCTTTTCTCTTTACTGGTCTTTCTTGCTTTCTGCGGGCTGCTCCGTGATTTTGGTTTCAGGCTCGAGCTCGTTGCTGCCCTCCTCTGGCTGAGCGTCGTTCTGCAACTCTTCCTTCAAAGCTTTACTTTTGTTCATCTTCTTGGATTTTTGGAAGAGCTCATTCAGGTTAAACTCTCTGATGATGTTCTCCTAGAGAGGAAATAATGTACAAGTTGGCATCAATGTCGCAGAACTTGCTCAATGTGTTTGTAACGGACAAGTCTTACCTCACTGAAGGTCCAAGACACAGCTCTTGCTTTGTTGTCCACCATTGGACGTCTCATAAGTTCCTTCCCTTCTTCAAAAAGCATCAGTGAGGGCAGCTGCCTGGCCAGAGGAGAAGTACTAACTCTGTACCTGTGAAGGAACAAATCATGGGACAGTCAAAACCATAGCTGCTTTTTAAAAATATTTTTATATATATACGCCGGGATCCCGAGTCGAGGCTAATCCTGTTGCTGTGGTCGTGTGTCCTGGATCCTCTATCCTGAGTCCTGTATTTGAGTCGGGGCTGAACCTGTCACTGTGGTCCTGCCTGACTTTCATCATACTACTTCCCTGATGGCTCCCACAGGATTGTTGACATCCTTGTGGATTCATCTTCTTATTATAGACACATGCATTTCCAAACATTTGGTCTACCTATGTTGTAAATGTATTATCTTTTCGATTTACACATGGCATCTATTGCACGTCTGTCCGTCCTGGGAGAGGGATCCCTCCTCTGTTGCTCTCCCTGAGGTTTCTCCCATGTTCCCCTTTAAACTGTGGGGTTTCTCTGGAAGTTTTTCCTTGTACGATGTGAGGGTCTAAGGACAGAGGGTGTCGTATTGTCATACTGATATTCTGTACAAATTGTGAAGACCACTGAGACAAATGTAACATTTGTGATATTGGGCTATATAAATAAACATTGATTGATTGATAGCTCAGAGAATCTGTAAAACATGTGGTTAGCATAAACGCCAATAGTATGTTATTGTACTTCTATATCATTATAGACAGGCTTACCTCTCTGCAACCTCTCCATAGCGACCGATGTCCACCTTCCCAAATCTGAGTCCAGGACAGTTGTACCTGAAGAACGCAGGGGAAAGAAGCGTGAGACATTCATGGCTAACTAATGGTCTGCAAACACTTCCTAAAATTAGTTAATTTTTGTGAGCATATGACTTTGATATCTCTGCAGAACAATCACATCTGTTTAATCCAACATCATGGTTATAATTAATGAAGGAAGTAAAACATGAATTTAAATGTTATCTTAATGTTCAAATCTAAAGACAAATTTTGACAGAAATACAGTATCGTATATGAAAGTGAGTTATTAAGCCAATCTTCCATGGAATAAATGCATACAAATAAAACACTATCATGTAGCAGGAGGCTGTTGACTGTTTGCAGCTGGTATTAAATAAAAGTAATTATTCTTATTTTTCATATCAAAGACCATGCTTTTACAGGGAATGCAGGGGTGAATGCGAGAAATATATGGATGTAAAACGTATAATTGTTTATTAATAAAGTAGATCTTCAAGCAAAAATACTTTATAAAAACGAAATAGATATAATGGTTGCTTGTTAAAGTGAAAGCAACACTAGTGATTTATAGGTTTATAGTAAAAAGTGTGTATTTCTCTAGTATTTTAACTAATCCTATCACATAGATGTCTTTCTATATAAGTGACTTATTAACTTGTTCAGGGGCCTAGGGAAACCATGACTGAGACTCTTACTTGAGTGAAAGGTCTGCAAAGACAGGAGCGAAAGACTGGCAGTCAGAGGACCAGTTTGCGTAGAATTCAACAATCCAGGTGACACGGCTGTCTTTCCGTAGCTCCTCCTGATGAATAAAAAACACAGTGTTTAATCAGTATGTCAGTCATTTACACCTCCTCGCCTCCACGACTGGGACATCATCAGATAGAGAGGCCTTACATTTCACTATTTGCTTTTCAAATTCAATGACATAATATAATTTGGCATACTGCTATTATAACGTGCCTGTCTCATGGACACTGTCATAAATGCAAAAACATTCCTGTTGCATTGTGTAATAAAATAAGATAAGATGGAACTTTATTTATCCCCTTGGGGAAATTCCGGCGTTTGAAGCAGCAACAAGGTAAGAGTTAAAAACAGGATTCACACAAGGTCAAAATAAAGATAAAATAAAATACAAATTAAAATACACATTTAAAAAAAAGAAAAAAGTTAAACAGTTAAACGTTGAGCATTTTAATGAACATTCTAAATATATTAACATAAGTGTGCAGATGTGAGTGCGGGTTAAAGTCTTGTAAATAAGAAGTTAGCTTGTTTATGTTTGTATTATACTGAATACAAATACTAGATTTTCTGTTATAATGCCCACTAATTTTTATTTTCCCCTAACATTTCAAATGCCTGAGGTTCTGCTGTACATCCAAATGGTAGTAACCCATCATAAAGGAATGTACAAGCCTTTTAAAAACAAACTGTAATTCAGTGTGGCCTGTAGTGAAACACTCACGTCGATGGTCTTGTCACTGAAGTACTTGATGTACTCGGGACCCATGTAGAGTGGAGGCTTACAGGTCATGGTGAAAGCTGAAGAGAAGGCACAGAGAGAGAGACTGATAAGTTAACATTACACAGGCTTGTGGTAAAAGAAACAATTATTAAATGTAAGTTTTACATTTATTAAAACTATGAAAATATCAGCTAAGGTTAATAAATTGCATTTAAACCCTATAAGCTTCGTTTGACACTAAATATGTAATGCAATTTAGCAAAAAAAGTGATGTGCCAATCTACAAGACTTCAGTGGAAGAGTAGTATAAAATAAATAAAACACTGGAATCAGAATTCATTTAAACTTTAGTCACGGTGTCCTGAGGAATATCCACCACGTTGTGTTAAGAAATGGGTATCTACTGCAATTTGCTGCTATTTTTTTTGTAGTCACATAAGTCAATTTCCCCTAATGTTGGATGACATTACGGATATCTACCAGTAATTCTATAGAAACTCTAATGTTGGATGACTTTACGGATATCTACCAGTAATTCTATAGAAACTCTAATGTTGGATGACTTTACGGATATCTACCAGTAATTCTATAGAAACTGTAGGGAATATATAGCTCCAAGTCAATATGAAGCCTTAGAAGCCCTATTTAGAGGGTCTCCTGTAGTGTTCTTAAGTTTCATTATACTCAAACATTATTAATACTTATACACGTTTATCGGAAAAAGAGCAGATGTGCTACTTTGATTCGCGCATGTTAAATTTTTTATGAGTTTTCTAATGTTTATTTACAAAAAAAACACAGATTAAACACCAATACGTGTGAGAAGGTGTAATGTGACCTTTATGATAGACTGCTTATAATTAATATCCCTTCAAATAACTTCAATATGTTGTGGGTGGGGCAGAAGTTTTAAGACCACTGACCAACACACAATGTGAGGTAAAAGATGCCGAGCCGGATGTCCAGTCTGAAGAAGAGGATGACGTTGGCCACTTTACTGAACATGAACAAGTTGCCCACGTGCTGCTCCATTGTGACTGAGGAACAGGGAGAGAAGAGAGGAGGAACAATGAATGGAGCACAAGGAAAACCTTCAGGTTGTGGAAACAAGGTCAAAAGAAGGTGGGGTCACACTGCATGTTTATACAACAAAGCAACGTTTTGGGGGAAGCATTTCCTGTATGGCTTGCTGCAAAGCTTCTCCTCTGGTTTCAGGTTAACAATTAGAAAACAGTTACACATTAATTCATACATAGCTATTGAGTAAAAGTTTGAAAGTTGCACATTATAAGATAAAAATACATCAAAGAATGTATTCGGAAATTAGGACCAACAAAACAAGACAATAAAATACATCACAACACCAAGTTGATTTGAGGGGCAGGAATGAATATTTTTCACAATTCTCTGACATTTTCAGACCAAAATATTTATATTTAAAAATAATTGTCCGATTAATCAATTGTGAAAATAAGAGTTAGTTGTAGCCCTAGATAACTGTGTAGGCCTATACCGTTTGTATACAGTACAACTTTAATAAGAAGACACATTTCTCATGTTGGTCCACCCCTCCTCCCAAATTGAGTATCTCATCTGCTTAATCCATGGGGCCCCCTTTGAGATGTTTACAATGTAAACAATATAAATAGTTGGTTTACACATAAACAAAGGGGGGGCGTGTGTGTGTGTGTGTGTGTGTGTGTGTGTGTGTGTATACTTACTTGCTCTTCTGTTCTTCATCATCACTATTGCACCCAGAAACATAAGAATCTCCAGTTCTCTCTATAAAATAAAATACAATATTAAAAGAGTAAATTAACTTTCTCCTGTAGCAGGGCCGTCCATATTTAGCAGCAGCATGTCTGCAACACTATCCCCAGCATGCTCACCCAGTCAAAGTCGCAGGAGTTGCCGTCCTCGCGCTGGGTCGCCAGGTGCTCGCACAGACCTGGAGCCTTTCGGATCAGCAGAAAGGCGACAGTCATAATAACCGAGGCGATATAATACGGTTTTAGCAGCCATTTGTAAATCTGAGGTAAGTGGTACAAGAAAGAGAACAGTCCTGTGATAAGACCCATGTTGGCAAAGACTACAGTCCACCTCGAGGGGTATGAGGGGCAATGACAGCTGAGCCTGAGGAACAACTGGCAAGACTTCTACTACATCCGCGCATGCGCAAAACAAAACCGAGTTCGTATGTTTTGGGCTCAGCGATTCGCCGTTGATTTGGCGGGTACTGCAAAAACGTAAATAGACGAAGCTGAAAATGGAGGAAATTGCAGACCCAACAAAAAAGCTGTTTGAAACTCAAAATGATGAATCTAAAGGAAACCTTTCCTCAAATCTGCCCGAGACTGAATCAGTTGATTCAACTTCCGACGAGGAGCCGGTAGCTCGTTATAACAGGCTGAAGCTGTTCGACAAAGTAATTCAGAAAAGCCTGGAAAAGTTCATCGAGCAGGCCAGGTAACGTAAAGAGTAATTTGTGTTTATTGTGGAAACATGTCCCAAAACGACAGTAAAAAGCCTTGTATGCAATATTTAAAGTTTTTAGCGCTCTTCGAGATCATTCTTTTTCGCTAATTTACAGTGTAAGGTATAAAATGAGATGAGTGAGAGAGGTATGCTTCTGAAGTTGCAACGAAGCTAACATGAAGACAGAGATGAGCGACGAAAACAGTGTGTAAGTGCTGGTGTAAATGACTGAGGTCTTAGCATTGTAAATGATGATCATGGCTGTGTAGCATTCCTTGAAACAATTGTCATTTGAGTTGCCCAAGATTAAATACTTTATTGTCATACAACTTAATTATGAGGGACCTTTCTCGGTGTGTTTCTGACCAAAAGAAAAACCATCAGAGAAAAGTCAAAACTACAATACAAAGAATCCCCACACCTTGTAGAAAATACCTGCTTTTTAGAAGTTATTTTACTCGAGTTAATGCAAGACTTGTGTTTATTGATTGACAAGATTAGACTTTTAATTGTTTATAAATAATAACTGCTTAATTTGTTTTAATGGAAATAGTATGGCATCAAAAATTCAGTATATTTTCATTATGTCAGCGTTATTTTAGTTAATCCATCAATAGATATTTTGTCTTTTTGTTTTTATTTCATTTAAAGAAATATCCGAAAATAGTGAAATATGCCCAGAAAGGTTCCTTAAGTCCAAGGGTACTTTTATTAAGTTGATATGTCAAATGTACAATCCAACACCCAGATATATGCCTTGAATTATATAATAAAGAAAAGCAAAAAATCCTCACATCCGAGGCCATGTAAAAAGTTGTAACTTTCCCTTGATAAAATAATTGAAAAGTACTCGGTAAATGGAACTGCTGTCATGAATAATGTTCTGTCTATCAATAATAGATTAATATATCCTTTCAGTACTTGATTAGTTAGGTGAGAAAATGTTTGTTGTTTTGGAAAAGCCACTGTTCGCTGACACTGCTTCCACTCACAGTTTCAACAGATTCGCCAGCACGTTTCGCCCGTTGTACAAGAAGAACCCGCAGAAGATGGAACACATTCACAAGCAGTTCATTGAGGAGTTGAGGAAAAATATACAGGTATGTAGCACATCACATTTATGAAAATAATAATAACAAATGTAAGATGTACTGTCTTGTTGTTTGTATTAAACATGTGTATGCACTTGCTTACCTGCCTGTGTATCATGTGTAGGAGGACATCAGCAGATTGATTGAAGAAGGCCGCTTAGAGTTCAAAATGAATGAGCTAGACGAACTGGAGAGCGCCGCCCAGAACAATACAGCTCCTGCATGGTGAGTAAAAAGCATTAATCTTCACCTTCCAGCACCTTCTGCAGACAACAAGCAAGTAGTGAGTCAGTGGGTAATCCAGACCTTCTGAGCTGCATTTTGATCTGATGTGTTTCTGAATGCAACAGCTTATAAAACATGTATATGTAAACTGTAGTTAAATAAAATATCTAACTGATGATTGTTGTAAGATTGGAAATATAGTCATGATTGAAATGTTAAGAATTCCTAAAAGTAGATACATAAAGGTGGATACAAAGGGTAACAGTACAAAGTATTTGCCCCAGCATTGTTGTGTTAACCAGTATGGATTAGGTTATTGTCTAGGCACTTGTATACACTGTATTTGAGGCTTTTTGTCCTCACCAAAAGGACCTGTAATTAAGGTACATTGATTCTATGCATTGTGCATCACCTCTGTAATATTTCCATTTTGCAATGTGATTCAAATGCAAATGTTAATTTTTAACCCTGTCCCTTGTTCATTCAGGCGGCCGAGCGGGGTTCCTGAGAAGGACTTTTGCAGCTTTTTGATGCCATACTATAAAAAGCAGGAGGCCTACATGCGACTGGAGCTGAAAAAGATTCAAGCAGAGAATGCTGCCCTGGCACAGAAGGTTCTGGCTGGCAGAGAGAGCATTTCTCAGACTGGACAACTTGTTTCTACCGCTTTGGATGAGTGGAAGGTGAGAGAGAAAGACAATATAGCTGTACAGGATAATACTCAGGAAAAAACATAATCAAGATGTTTGTTTTTACACTCAAAAGGAGGATGCATGAGTAGGAAATGCTAAATTACTTACTCTAAAATGTATATTTAAATAAAATATGTACATTTTTATAGATTAAACTATATATTTTCAACATGAGTATCATCAATTATATAAAAGCTGCATAATTGGAAAGTATTTATCAAGACGCATAAATGTTTTGTAAATAGGACTGATGTGTTTTAAAATGAGGTTGCAACTGCTCACAGACGAAATGTGCACTATGAAAAATGTAGGATTATAAAATGGAAGTTTGCTTTAAGTCTTCTTTTCTCTCTTCCTTTTAGGCGACGGTCACAGAGTTTGAAAGGTTGACATCTTCTCTTGGCCCTGCTGATGTCTTCGATGTGTGATCATCTAATTCATTGACCTGAATGTATATTCTTTAAATTAGCTGTACATACTACATATATATTGTTTATTACTGTTTTCTGAAAATAAACTTAATATCGTCAAAACTAAAACCATTTGGTGAGCTCATTGATTATTTCCATGAGGGCCACCGTACAACAATCATTATGGTAACGTGCGTGTTGTCGACTGGTATTACGGTACTCGGGCCATGAAAAATAATGCCACAAAGAAGTGAAGAGTCGAGTAGTTCTCTGGTTGAACCACAGATGGATTTGTCGTGAACATCTCAGCAAACAACAGACCACTTGCTTGTAGAAACGTGGTATAGATATGACGGAAATGTTTTCAACTCTGTTCGGGCAAAATGAAGCCCAGGGACCGCCCGGCTCTTCGTCTCTGGGTTTCGGACCGGGGAAACCTCCGCCGCCTCTGCCGCAAAACCAAGCCTCCATGACGGGGCAGATGCCACCGCAGCTCGGGGATGAAGGGCCTGCTCTGCGGAAGCCCGGAGCCATGAATGAACCTTTCTACTTACTGCGGGAGCTTCCTGGTACTGGCATACAGTTATATCTGTTTTATACTTTGTATTATGTTTGTCTGTTTATTAGAACACATAGTTTAGCTGTCACCAAAGGTTGCCAAGCAGTGAGTAAACAATGCTAGCTAATGTTAGCCAACAAGAGTGAAACCTAAAATAGTGAGTTAGCTCTTTAACAGAACAGGTATTAGCCTAACTGTTTTAATAGGTATTCTTATTTTATGTCTTATGTTACACTAAAACATCCACTTGAGATTTCTACGCATTACTTTGCATCTGTGTTTAACGTAATATAAGTAATTATATATGTGGCTAGCCGAGGTTATAAAAGTACAAATATCTTGTGCTTGAGTAAAAGTAAAGGTAGAAGTGCCAGTGTGTCCTGCAATCAAAAATATTACTCAAGTAAAGGTACAAAAGTATTGTCATCAGAATATTCTTAAAGTACCAAAAGTAAAAGTACTCAATATGCAGATTGGCCCATTTCAGAATCATATATCATATGTTTTGATTATAATTATTGATGCATTAAAGTTTTATCAAAGATTACAAAGGTGCATCTAGTTTGAATGACTTACTGACTTTTAGGTAAAACTAAAGTTTGATTTAATATTTAACATAATTATTGCCTCTGAATTTTTATTGGGTAGAAATAAAAACTCAAGCAGAGTACCAAGCTCTCAAAAGTCATTACTTGAGTAAATGTATTTAGTGGATAGACCTAGCAATATTTTTTGCTGATACTTATTACGAAGAAAATGAATTACATATTACATGATTTGTTGTTTTTGCTTAAATGACCGTGATATCAATCTGTGTGTTTAGTGGGAAACGAGTTAACGGGCAACACCAACCTCATCACACACTACAACCTAGAGCACGCATACAACAAATTCTGTGGAAAGAAAGTGAAGGAGAAGCTCAGCAACTTCCTGCCAGAGTTACCAGGTGGGTTATGGTCTGACTGTCAAGGGTTGATGATAAATGCTGCCCAAACTTTAAAGTAAATGATGTTCCATAAGTAGATATTGTATAATAATTTAGGATCCATCATTGTTCTGATCTATAAACTCGCCACATAAACAGGTGTAGAGAAAATTATATCAGCTTTCATGTCGCTCAAAGCCACCGATTATAATAATCAGTATTCCTATACAATCTACGCATGTCATTCAACACACATTAATTACATATCTGTAATACTGTCCATTTATTGGACTTTTGCTAGTGATGTTTAGTTGTATTTGATGTTTTTGTTATATTATTCATTTTTATTAATTGCACATCTTGTCTTTGCCATGTTGAAAAAGAAATCTGGAAATCATTTATACTCCAACCTGTCCTTTTTCTCTTCTGCTCTGCAGGTATGATCGACTGTCCGGGCGCTCAGGAGGGCAGCTCGTTGCGCTCTCTGATTGATAAGCCTCCAGTGTGTGGGAACTCCTTCAGCCCGCTGACAGGCGCCCTGCTTACAGGCTTCAGACTACACACAGGACCGGTACTTACTGCATATATTAACAACATTATGGCAAAGTCTATTTAATTTGCAAACCCTGGCCTACAGGTTTCTTTAATCTCTTAATTATAGTGTTCAGATCATTCTTATATGCATCCATGTTTTCGTGTTTCTTTTCCCCAGCTACCAGAACAGTACAGATTGATGCACATACAGCCTCCAAAGAAGAAGAGCAAACACAAGCACAAACACCATCGACAACAGGACCCATTACCACAAGGTATAACATCAATTATACATTTTTACACCAAGGCAAAGGAATGTTTTTCAGTCGACTAAGCTGCTTCTTTCTTGCCTTCGCAGAAACTCCATCAGACACCGATCCCAAGAAGAAGAAGAAGAAGAGGGACGACGATCCGGACCGCAAGAAAAAGAAGAAAGACAAGAAAAAGAAGAAGGTAAGAAAAATATATCAAGCACCCAGTAACTATAAAGTTGACCCATAGGTTTTGTTGTGGGTCTTTATGTTTATGGACAGAGACATAGTGCGCTGACCCTAAACAAACCAAACCCATAATTAAACTTAATTTAAAAACGTATATCAAATACCAAGTTTTTCAGCAAATACATTTTTAGGTATTTTCAGGTTTCAGGATGGTAAAAGAGCTAAAACAAAATGTTGCTGGCCGACAACAGCATCTTACTGAATATGGCTTTATAGAGGTATGCCTTACCTGTTCACAAACAGTTTCCAACACATCCAAAGCCTTAATCGGATATCTAACATCATATTATTGACTTTGTGATCGAAACATTTGCATTTGAGGTTTTTTTTTAACGCCCAGGTGCATAGTAGTTGCTGGGGAACGACAGTTCACATCCCCCTAATATATTAAATTGTCACAATGTCAGATTTTCACCACAAGATGAATATTTGGATAAAAGCATCTAACAAGTGACATGTGATCTAATTATTGCCCAAAACGTATTATTAAAGCAATATGTATGGATAGTTGGTCAGTTTAACTCATCTCTAATCTAAAGCTAATTTGTTCTCCTGAATATGGTATTAAACTGTAAACTAGATCCTGCTCTAATGTCAATTCCCACATCACCCAGAGACAGTGAACACAACAGCTGTGTGCTTGGCTCAGTCTTGTTTAAATAAGCATGTAAACAGTGTGTTGCTGCTCTCTGTCTCCCACCAGAACCGCCACAGTCCCGACCACCCCGGCCTCGCTGGATCACAACCCAACAGCAACAGCCTCAGATAGACCGGAGCCCACTGTGTGCACGAGTGTGTGTGTGTGTGTGTGTGTGACTGTGCATTTTGTAAGAGGATGCGTGTGTGTGTTTTTCAGATAATTGTATTATTGGGAGTATGTTTAATGAGAGAGGGGATGCAATGATGTTTGGGTGAATGAAAGGAGCAGTGGTTTTGTGTGATGATGAAAGGCAACGTTACAGAACAGTGTCAAACGCAGAAAGATGCTGATGTTATGGATGACTGAGCGAGCTGGCACTGTATGAATGTCCCTCTTTGATTTTGTTGCGATATCTTTTGACCATAATGCCAAAATCCAATAAACTTTGGTTATTATCTTTGCTTGTGCTTCCTTGTAGGGCATCTTGTGGGCATTTAGATAATGTGATCAGGTTCATAGATACATGGTTTACTCTGCAACAGCAACAACAGTCATTCAATGGAAAGCAAAACGATATGTTTACAATTATTATTTTATTTGTTTAACAAATGCAGAAGCTGGATATAGTTATGGAAGGAAAGAAGACACACTTTTACACTTCAACCCCCAAGGGTAAGGAAATAAGATACGCCACTTTATGTGTTGGTCTTAATACAGACAAGGCAAAGGATGTTTTGTTGTTGTAGTAGAGGATATCAGAGATGTTGACTAAACTTCAACCCAAGGATTCAGACAGCAAATTACTGTTGTCTGACAAATTATTTATTGACCTTTATGGAAACTTGCAGAGGTACAGACAAGTCAGTAGTTGCTGGAATTGCTGGTTCACATGTTTCAAACATTACAAAATACTGTACAAGAGGAAAGTAATGACATAAGCCAAACTGGAGAACCTCACCAACTCTTATTGTAATGCACTCAACATATCAAGCTACTCATTGGCTTTGGTTCACCTAGAAAGATGTTTGGCATTCATCTTACATTCAAATCTGTTGAAATAAAGGTAAGATAGGAGCAAAGGCACAGGGTTAAAACAAAACACAATCTCCTTCATGGCAAGTGAGCAAGAATTCAAAAAGCTAAAACGTTTTATGTACGACAAAAAAATCAGGAAAGAAATGCATCAGACCAGGACGAAAAACATCCAAAGCACACTTCACACTGAAAATAATAGTCAAAACATTTAAAATTGTACAATTGATTCAATAACTCTACACTTTACTGTTGCTGTGTTGAGATCAAACATGTATACACCCATTTGTTGTCACTTTGGGATAATATATATGTTCTGTTTTGATCTACTGCTGGCTGAAACAGTGTCCTTTTCATGTGACTTTGGGAATCCAAGCAGAACAATCAAATTTAAAAAGCATGTTAAACCAAAGCCATCGGTTGATATACTGTACACACCCATATATAGTAAAGCAAGCAGAATATGTGATAAAATACAAGGGGCACCTCAGTTATATTTACAAAAAACTATTTGATGGAGGTTTGTTTACAAAAAAAGGCGAACACAGAATACACAATCAATCATCTAAGCTTCATTTATGATAAGCACACTACAAAAATAACTGTTGATGAAACAAACGCTTCCCTTTTAAAGCTAATGCAGCTAGAGTAAAAAAATACACTTAAATACATATTTTATACACACACTAGTTCATTTCTGTGCATAAAGCAGTACGAAGTGATCAAAAACATTAACACTGTGCCAGAATTTTAAGTCAGTCATATTATTCCTTGTTAATGTTCCATAAAACAAACTTTTCCTTTATATAAAAAAACATTTAAATATAAAAATCCAGAAATGCAAGGGCTGACTAAGCAATACCTCTGTGATGAATGCACAATAAGAAATGCTGTACTTAGTTCATTTTTCATTTCAGGTATTTAACAATAATGTGATTAATAGTTCCTAATGAGAACAAAACATTGATGAACGGATGAGGGGGTCGGTTGCAGAGAGACAGTACAAAAAAAATGAAACAGAGGAGGTAGATATGGTGTCTCTATACCAGCCTATCTGTGCGTTTACGTGTGTGTATGTGTGTGTGTGTGTGTGTGTGTGTGTGTGTGTGTGTGTGTGTGTGTGTGTGTGTGTGTGTGTGTGTGAATAACTTGTGCTCTGAAATTACTTCAAATGCTTCTTTACATGTACAGAAGTCTGGTATTTCTATCTTCAAACGCTTTATATTGTCTTTGATATGTATATGATCTGTTTTACACATATATAAGTATAGTTTTCTTTAACCGGAGGGTGTACAGTACAAACAGCACAATACACAAAAAGTTTGCTTCATTAAGCACACTTTTGAAACAATACTGAAGTAAAAAGTGCAACTTTCCAAGTATTTTCAAGCTGTTCTTTGGTTTTAGCGAGGATTGTAATGATTATCAGGCGATTTCTAAAACTATATAATAGAATTTCAAGTACCATGATATCCGCAACCTAACACACAGTCTGTCAAAGGGTGTGTGCACGTTTCTTTGTGTGTGGTAGATATTGAAATCTATGGCTTAAAATCACAGTAATTTGGCTATTCGACACTTATTTCCAAAATAAATAAATAAATGATGATGACACATCTACCGAAATCACAAGGAACTGAAAGACATAATGAAACATGAGGAATCCTATTTTCTCTGTGGTTTGGTTTGTAGTGAGCTAAATGTACACCAGCAGTGACCAAAACACAACTGGAACAACGAAATATACACTCACCGGCCACTATTTAGGTACACATTGCTAGTTCCTGGTTGGACCCCCTTTTGCCTTCAGAACTGCATACATTCTTTGTGGAATAGACTCAACAAGGTGCTGGAAACGTTCCTCAGAGATGTTGGTCCAGATTGACATGATAGCATCACGCAGTTGCAACAGATCGGTCGGCTGCACATCCATGATGTGAATCTCTCGTTCCACCACAAAGGTGCTCTACAGGATTAAGATCTGGTGACTGTGGAGGTCATTTGAGTAAAGTGAACTCATTGTCGTGTTCAAGAAACCAGTTGGAGATGATTTGATCTTTGTGACATGGCGCGTTATCCTGCTAGAAATAGCCACTAGAAGACTGGCACACTGTGGTCATAAAGGGATGGACATGGTCAGAAACAATACTCAGGTAGGCTGTGGCGTTTAAACGTTGCTCAATTCTATCATTTTTAACCAGTCTGGCCATTCTCCTCTGACCTCTGGCATCCTTCGAGAACTGCCGCCACTGTTCTTTTCTCTTTTTCTGAGCATTCTCTGTTAACCCTAGAGATGGTTGTGCGTGAAAATCCCAGTAGATCAGCAGTTTCTGAAATTACTCCAAGACCACCCTGTCTAGCACCAACAACCATGCCACAATCAAAGTCACTTAAATCACCTTTCCTCCCAATACTGATGCTCTGTTTGAACTTTACCAGGTCATCTTGACCATGTCATGTATACATGCCTAAAAGCATTGAGTTGCTGCCGTTTAATTGGCTGATTAGATATTTGCGTTAATGAGCAGGTGTACCAAATAAAGTGGCCAGTGAGTGTATATGGATGCGTAGATTACTGGTGCTCATTCTGAAGGCACCTACAAGGCCCTCTGTGCACTGTGTGGCCGCTCTAAGCCTCTGCAGCATGGAGCCCGTTAGTGTGAGGTTTGTATCCGTTGGTCTCATTCTCGTTGAGCGCCTGCATCTCCTGTCCGGCCGCCTTCTTGTCGTTGGCCTCTTTTTCCCTGATCAGCTGTCTGCGGTGGTAGTACAGATAGCCCGGTAACAGGAAGCCAGCCAAGGAGAAGAGGATCAGGCCCAGGTTTATCTGATGGAAGAAAGTTACAGTTTCAGTCACAAAGTTCATTTATTTTGTAACTCGCTTGCTGCAAGTGTGTGGAGTTAGAGAAGAGTGAATGTCCTCACCCAGTAGGGGTCTCCTTTCAGTGGTCCGACCATGGCGATAAAGAGCGGCTGCTGCAGGAGAGCGAACAAAGCGCTGATCATGGATTGGAGGCCTGTCAGCGTGCCGAAGTGGTTGGACGGGTATCTGTGGGAGAGAATCACGTGGTTACCAAGAGTTTGAAGCACCTAATTAAATGAGCCCCAATTTACAAAAGAAAAGGTTAAGTAACAAAGACACTCCATTAAAGAAGTTTACCTTTTTAATGCCTTACTTTCCTAATTGTTGTCAAAATAATATGTTTCAGTGCTTTGAATGTTTGACACATATAATGCAGCTTCCCCTTTGTCAAGACATGTGGCTCAAATATCATTTAATAGAAATATCTTAAATTGTAAGCCACTTAGAACTATTTCGTTTGGCGTGCACTTTGTGAAACATCACCCCCTAAGGTTTGCTTTTCAACTTCTTTTTGGCTGTGAATGTGTTTAACAGGGAGTTAGATGTAGTAGCTTGATGAATTAGCAGTGCTGCACTCACACAGCAGCATAAAGTCCTCCGCAGCAGGAGTGGATGAAGCCTCGGACCATCGTGTGGAGGATGAAGGTCAGGATCTGAGGTAGAGAAGGAGAAGAGAAGCCACACAATCAACGGGGACTGTTTATCTTTACTTGTTTACTCTGTCTACCATAATGTGTGATTATGGCACTGGACTGCAGACACAGACTTTGTAGTGGTTTTTTAGTTTTAGAGATAATCCTGTGTCTTTATAATAGTGTTCTCTACATGGACAGTAATGTGTGTCTTGGTAGACGTTTGGTGGCTCACTTTTTGGTTCATTTGTGACTTTATGGTGTAGTTTTGTGTCTCTGTAGTTATATTATACCACTGTAGTTTTTATATGCCTCTAAAAGTAACATTTCTTATGTCTGACACTATGGGCCCATAGGTTAGTGCCCAGTAAGCCATCCATGATGTGTTTTGAGGTGTGTGTGCTACCTGTAGAGGCATGTTGTCGATGAGGCAGCAGATTCCGAAGGCGAGCAGCAGCAGGTTGGTTAAAATGAAAGCCCTCATGGCGTTGGTCACTTTCTGGATCTTACGGTCTCTCGTGGGTAAACTAGTCTGCCTGATGGGGAACAGACAGAGAGGGGTTTTAACATTATTGTTATTCTCGAAGACACCATCCAATATATATCGTTGAGAATACAAACTAAAGAATAGGAGGTTGACTCCCAAAGATGTCAATGTATTTCTCTTTTGAAAAGGGCATTCTCAATTGTTAGTCACCTTTGTGTTTTCTGTTGGTAATTATTAGTTTTATTTTATCTCAAACATGCACCTCTGCTCTGTGCCTGGGGGGACAGTCTTCTCATCGGTGCAATCCTTCATCCTCCAGTCCATGATGTATCCAATCAGAGGACATGTGAGCAGGCACAGCAGCTGCAGTGTGCCGAAGATGGACGAGTAGAAACTCACTGAAGAACAAGACATTCAAGCAAATAAGAATAAAGAAAATAGAAGGATATGCCGGAGAAATTATACAAATTAAAGCGGTAGCATTCCATTACTAACCTTCCTCTTCTTTCGCGAGCTTGTCAGATGCTGAAATGTCAAAATAAACACCACTCTGTCAGTAAATGTTTTTTTTAGTTCTTGATAACAATAAAATGGCTGGGAAAGTGCTTGGGGGTTCGAAACTCACAAGACTCTTCACCGTGGGTGACCATGAACTCCAGCATCTTGTTCATCGCTCCCATGAAGAAGATGATCCTCAACTGGGACATCCCCATCGTCACCAGACTCCACAGGAAGATGGGCGAGAACACAGACCGGCGGAAGGGAGGAGACTCTGAGAGACGAGACGCAAGTACATTTATTTACATTTATAT
>NW_011351610.1:0-9558 GCF_000735185.1 Notothenia coriiceps | reverse complement strand
GCGGAAACATCATTATGCCCAAGCTGCTTTGGACTACAGATTTTAAATACACTTATAATATAAAAGACGTTTTGTGATAGCGCAGCGAGACAAAAACAGCTTTGAAAGATACCTCTGGTTAAGCCTAGAAACAAACACTTATCGTAGCGGTATTCACTTTATTTAATAACATGTTAACTAGCCGGAAGTTCACAATCTAGAACATGCCACTTTGTTAACGATTCGAGTGAAATGAACATCTGGGTGACTCTCTCACCTTAAAACGACGTCTTAAAGAAAGAAGTGGATCGAGAGCGGTGTTGTGTAGATGGGTACAGATGAGCCGTCAGTGATAGTCCAATCTGCTCGGACAATGGCAAAATTAAGAGGCATATTCATACTGGACCAAGATCTGAAAAAAGACGCAGGTGATACAAAAGTCCAATAAATCTATTGGCTTGAGACATTAACTTTAGTGAAAAGAGAATACACAGCCTGTAGTGGTTTCCTTGTCACACACATCGCCCTAACCCACGGCGATCAATGTCATTGGCAATGGTCGATCGATTTAACTATTGTATGCGGACTATACTTATCTCTTATATTCGCGCTATATTAACCTCGTTCAGTAAGTGATACGGAAGGGGGTATTCCGACCTTTCAGCACTCTATACTAGTAACTTTATTTTACACGGATGTTATCGCCTTCATCTACATTAGGCGGCCTTGTGGCTAGATCAACGATCGCTCTAGTCGCAAGAAATCCACCAGAAAACGCTGGATATACTGATATGGCTATTTCATCACCCTGCCTTGCCTTCTCACAGACAGCAACCGGGCTGGCTGCAGCGTCTGTACGCGATACTGACATTTGGTCTAAATGAGCGGGGAGAAGAGAAGGCTCTGTTACAATATTACTGACGGCATCGACATGATGGAGCCATACTTCGGGAATTGTAGGTTATCAGCTAGTTGTGCGGTAGACAAAATAACAGAGTATATACCACGCTCTAATTCTCCCAAGCCCCTGACGCCGACTGTTGCCGCAAAGAATCAAGAAAGGTTCTCACACAATGGGCACGTGTAGTGGCCACCATATGCTAGTGTCGTTCTATGCGACCATTATATATTTGTGTTATATAAACTGTCGTGCGCCCGATTCTTGGCACAGAGACCTCCACCTGTATCTGCGCTGTGAAGGAATGAACGGTTTGTGGATACTCATTCACACTGACTGATATCAAGTGTGAAAGGCTCGAGGTATGATCGAGGTGGAAAGAAGAAGATGTGCGTAATGCGCTGGGTGGGTTCGACGTGTTTCGATGCTGGATGTCCCACAGAGAGGAGGGGGTCAGGTTGCCGCAGCTTGCGCGGAGTAGTGCAGTCAGATCGCGGAAACAAAGATCTTACAACCGACTACCCCCTCTGGTTTGTTGGGCTACTCACTACACTCCTAATTATCCTTGCTATTTTCTGAACGGATCTTCTTCCTCTCTCATCCCCACATCCTCCACCACACACACACACACCTCGCATCATACTTTCTCACAACTACATACACAAACCCATCACACAGTCCACAACTACACAAATCCACACTCCAGCTCATTAAGCTACACACACACACAATCAGCTTGGCCTGGTTCTCCTCAGTCATCAGCGATTAAAGTCTTAATTTAAACTCGATGCCAAAGTATTACACCCAAGTGAGCGAGACAGCAGGAGTGAGCCTCGAAAACACGCATTTGATCACACAGCTAGGACAAGCGAAAAGCCAACCAACAACATCTCACAGTTGTGTGTGACTTCCTGAACTCCGGTTGACCCTACACTATCAGCACCACTAGCACATCACACACGAGGAACGCTAGATCTACTCATCACTACACAGATCGCATCATCAGCACTACACAACCATCACACGCTACCGAAGACGACCTACACTTCTGAAAAGATGTACTACTCAATTCGACACTAAACTGCCCAAACACCAGTGGTAGGCAAGTCCCGCCTCTGCCGGCACATAGCACCCACACACACTCACACGTGCACACACACATCGACTCGCACGACAAGCAAAGCCATGGAAACACACACATGCAGACGCACATTTCAATTCATTTGAATTATATAAAATGATGGTCTCACTTCTTACATACAGATTTCTTCAGACACACTACTGCACCCTCTGAAGCAAACATCACTTATCTGCATTTCGCATGGCCAGAACACAGTCTTTTGCTTTAAGATCATGTGATTTAAGACTGTGCTGCTCAGAGGCTCCTGCTCGCTACGTTCCAATAAACTCCGAGCAGAGAGTCAGCCTTACATCCTCATGGTCACAAGTTAGACCGGTGAGTCATTGGATTCTCGAAGCGCTGAAGGGGACGGGTGTTCAGCGGATGGTTTTTTCTCATCTCAACCTGAAGTTGGCCGCTTTGAACATCCTCAGGAAAGCTTTTTTTTTTTTTCCATGTTTACTCAGACCCTCGTTTGTGTCGAGACTTAAGATAGATCTTTCTTCCGCCTGCGACAAAACACACCACACGAACATATTAGTCCTGCCAGACCAACGTCCAAGCCTAATCTCCAAACAACAGCATGGACACCACACACAAAACTTCTACAAGAAATACTACATTAGTATCTACACCGTCATTAACACTTAAATCTTTACTTGGACGTGGAGGCAGAACAACGCTTAGAATCCTTAAGGGGTTATACAATTCCTGAAAGCCTTATTGTAAAGTTTTTTAATGAGGTTTGTGGTCCCCCAGAGACTTTGTGTCTGGTGACCTTGGGGTCAGGATGCATACCAGCAAGCTGTCAGATTTAGTGCTGCAGCTGAATTCCTCTTTCCCATGTTTTGATTAATTAAGTAGTTTAGGGTCATTATGTCACCCGCCGTTCCCAATTTCCCAACTCTGACTTGCCATCTGCTGGTCAAGTCGTCCAGTAAAGTAGGAAGAGGCAGACTGGGGAACAAATGAGGCCCACTGACCCTACAGATATGAACTTTGACCCAGCGGGGAGATTAGGTGGACGTCAGTAGAATTTGTAAAAACCCTGGTCGTGTGAGGAGAGAAGTAGTGAGCTTGTCATCGCAGCGCACCAAAAATCCAATACAATGTGATTTTATAATCGTGATTGACCCTTGTACAACTCATCAAAGGAACTCGAGTGCGCTCGCCAGCATAGGTCATTTTACATTGTTAAGCTTCTTGAATAGCTGTAAATAGGTTCGACCTAATCTACTGATGTCGTTAGTGGCCTGGGCCACCACCCTTGTTTTCTTTTGCTGGGTGTGGTCAATGCGTGCCCTGGCTGGGTCCACCGACACCTCAGAATTCTTTTGAAAGCTGCCTATAGATCAGGCTTCCAAGTGTTTAATCCCAACTTCAAAGATGTGTTATTGCACACAAAAGAAGGAATAAGAGACGAATGGAGGGTGTCTAAGTAAGCGTAGTCTGCGTTTGAATTATAGGTCAGTGAGGACAAACCTGGGTCATGGTTTTGGTTCTTGTTCCCTCACGACATGGAAACTAATATTCTTTATGCACCGCTGCTCGCTGCTGGGCGCGAGAGAAGTGTGCAAGAGTGCAAACGCCAGAGGCAGGACCCTTCAGAGGAAACTCCGCCTGCTGCATCCTGCTCACAAGAGCTTTTGCGCCGCTCTGCTGGTTCAAATAACATCACTCGGCGTCCAGCCATCATGTAGCAATATCCAAAGATGTATTGCCTATTGGTGAGGTGTAGGGGAATATGATTGATCAAATAACTAACATATGTTTCCCCTGAGTCTGGCCCAACATGTTTGGTTCTCTGAGCTCCACCATCCTGTCTCTGATGATCGGCTCCTACGCCTCCTCTGCTGTCACCTTCCCTGGAGTCAAGGTAAATTACAAAGCATATGTTAAAGATCACTTTGTACAACACAAATGGACACTTGTATTGACCCGTAAGAATACATTGAAGAGCATTTTGGGATGTATAACATTTTAGAGCATTATTGCAATATAAAGACAAATTATCACATTTATTTGTATTACTTCTTGTTCTGACATTCTTAGATGTTTCCTTGAAGTCAAACACAATGTAAATCTCTGTGCCTTTTACATTTCACAGCTGCTTAAATTAAGACATTAGCATTAACACTTGTCGAAGTGAAAAGGGTCTTTTGTCGTGATAAACCCACAGATACAAATCTCATGACTGCCACTCCCCTTAGCTCTACATGTTGCTTTAAGTGTTTTTCAGTGAATTAACCATGTGAATGCTACATTCACACTTTCCCCATTACCTAACAAGCAAACATAACAAAAACAACTCAAAGCAAATTCCAGATGCTTAAACAATCTGACGACCCTTCCACTCTCTTTTTACCAGCTCATCTACGATGCAGGTGTGTCCTTCAGCGTGATCATGTGGGTTTGGGCAGGCCTTGCCGGGTTCGTCTTCTTCAACTGTTTCCTCAACTGGCCCACTGAAGGCTTCCCAACCCCCGACGAGGTAGACTACAGGTGAGTGTGAACGCCAGTTGATCGCCTTATCTCTTGGAGATACCAAGGCACAAGCATGTTCATCAGAAGAGCGGACCTTTACTTAAACCTCAATGTGTGTGTGTTTGTGTGTTAATAATAACAGTAAGATCCTCACACTGCAAGAGACGCCTTCATCTGACCAGAAGATTGTCGCAGAGAGACTCAGCGAGAAAAATGGAGATATCCGACACTCCACAGAGAAACTCCCTAATGGAACTGACTTTGATTCTGCACCCAGTAAGTCAACAAACACAACTAATATTCTCTCTGCTTTTATATCAGCGCCTGCCAGTCTGTGGTCAAATTTGTCATTTTACTTATGAAGGTTCTTTAGTGAGTAATATGACCTGGAAATATCACATTTGTAGCAAAGATAAGAGCTGGTTGAATTTTCCAGATACTTAAATATTGCCTCAGTGTTTCCATTCTGAATCTCTGTAACAAGGTAAGAAGATAATGCCGTCCCACAGTTCCTTCTAGCAGCATAATATGTAGCCTATTAAAAGTACAATCAAAGAAGTCCTAAGTCCTCATGATTACTCCTTCACATCAAAACTGGGTGTAGATCAGCTCCCACATTTTTAATCCTAACTCAAAGAAAATGCAAGAAGAAAGACGGTAGCTTAGTCTGTGTTTGAGCGACAGGGTCACTGAGGACACAACCGGGGTCATGGCTTTGTTTCTTGTTCCCTCACGACATGGAAACAAATTTTTCTTTAATGAGTCTGCTTCGTGGGGAGAGAGAGAAGTGTGACCGGGTGCAAAGCCAGGGGCAGGAACAGTTCACGGAGTCTGTGTTCCCCGGCTCACACAAAGCAGCTCTCTGCCCTCTGCTTGTCAAAAGAACATACTACATCTGGATTCAAAGACTGTCCAGAGTCAAGACAGCCCATATATTTTACATATGGATGTAAAATTAGGTGCTTGTTTCCCTTCAGATTTTCTTTAAAATACGTTTTAGAGGCTCACATGGCCATTTATAATAAAAGTCCTTACAGAATGTTTCTTAAGTTACTTCTGTCTACATTGTTAATCATTTAGTTATCCGTCTGATATATCATTAGACTAGGGCTGCTCGATTATGGCAAAAATCATAATCTCGATTATTTGGGTCAATAATTGATGTCACGATTATTAAAAACGATTATCCATTTACTTTGAAAACATCCATTTATTGTGAACGTGGTGTTTTTAACAGTGGATTACCCTGAACGTTAAGTATAATTCAACTGAAAAACCAATAAAAAAAATATTTAAAAAAAAATAATTAAAAAAAATCATTTTATTTCGATTATGTTGTTTTCATAATCGTTGCAAGCCAAAATCGTAATTGTGATTAAAATATGATTAATTGAGCAGCCCTACATTAGACCCTTTGACCTTTGATCTAAAGATATATCTGAGAAGGGGTCACTAAGAAAGGAAGGCTGTTCCCCTCGTCGGGATGTGACCCCTAAGATGGGAACCACCAATTTATACTGTATGATAAAACTGCTTTCCTGAAAGACTGACAGACTCAATGTTTNCTACCCTTAATGGTGCATGTTAACTATGTATGGTATATCTTTTATCGTGTATTTCCCTTTGTCAATGAAGGAAGGTGGACAGTCTTCCTGCTCTTACTGTAACTACAGTAAGAGCAGGAAGACTGTCCACCTTCCTTCATTGACAAAGGGAAATACACGATAAAAGATATACCATACATAGTTAACATGCACCATTAAGGGTAGTTAAGGGCTGTGTGTGACAAGGAAACCACAAGGGCGTGTTCACACAGGTAAATGAGTCTAGCACAAGATTTGGACATGTATCAAAGCTTTTTTTCAGAATGTCCAGTTAAGGAACGTCTCTTAAATTGCCATTTCCAGCAGATTGAACATCACTGCGCCTGCATCACAGTCTCTGATCCCTCTTTCAGTTAGAGACTGTCAGTGTAAGAATTTACAATTATATGGACATTTAACAAGATGATAATTGCATCTTATGAACATTTATAAAAAATGTAACCCTCTATTATGTTGTTCTATTTAACATTTTTACTTTCAAATTTTTTCCTCCATTCCTTCACAAAAGCACACAAAATAGTTTTTAAATCGTGTCACAAACTGAACTTCTGTATGATTTTAAAGAGGGCTATTTGAGCTCTCTAGAAATGTTTCGTTGTGTCCCCTGTTCAGCTGAACTGCTGGTGTGTTATTCATTTAACATTTTCATCACTGCCTTATTTCAGTAAAACCCTTCGGCCTTTTTGCTGTAATTCATTTCGAAATATATATTTCTCTGCCAATTAGTTACAACATAATTTGATATATTATTATTAGTACACACAAATGAATGTGCACATAACACCAGTGCTCTGTGGTGTAAGGAGGAGTTGACTACCTTGATCAAGGTCACACAGGCAGATTAATTCATTATCAACATTCAAAACTTTCCTTTAAGCAAAAGCAATCATGATATGTGATTTCTGACGGAATTGGAAAAAGATTATGATTGTTCAAATTGTATTGTTCTATATTATAAAGTGCTACATTCTACCAAAACAGATATCATAGCATCTGAATCGGGAGGTTTGCCCTCATTAACTGACTTGGGAAAGTGTTGTCCTTATGCAGTAACAGAGATTATTGTGTTCTGAGCTATTTCTGTAAAGCATATGATTTTAATGATGAGGGTATGTGTGCGTATATCTCTCAGACTTTGAACCATGCCATCATTTGTTTCAGAGCAACAACAACAACAACAACAACAGTGTGGAGGTCAGTCAATGCCGGTACACCAAACCCAATTAGAGATACAGAGGTCGTACAGGGACACAGAGGAGGGAGGAGTTGGAAATTACTCAAGTGTGTGTGTGGGTGTGTGTGTGTCACATGGTGTGTTTGCCTATGAAAATGTACTGGTATCAATACAACCTTTGTAGAACTCTTACAAGCCAATTGTTGGTGGAAAAGGCACCACCTGGATAAATATATACAGAACATATGATCCACTTGGTAAAGCTATGAACTTAATTCCATCAACATGCCATTTTTCCATCCTTGACATTTATGTGAGATTGCACTAATAAACATGAATACATTGTTGAGTAAGCCCATAAAGTTTGTGAGCTCCCAGTGACCTCGACCTTTGAAGCCATCTTTTCTAAACAGATAATCCGTGAGTTTAAGTACATTTTTGCACCAAATCTAAAGAAATTGTCTTCCTTAGCGATCATGTTTGAAGAGATGGAACGCACGGACAGACAGATGGATAGCCCAACATAACGCCTTGGCAAATTATTTCGTTTAACAACGTTGTTGGGATTTCAATTCTCTCAAATAAAAAAAATAACATAACTTGTGACACGGTGCAAACAATTCCTTATATGTTTCTTTAGTTAAACAGCCCTCTCAGATTCACATTGAAAACCGTCTCAGTGAGATATATGGTAACAGTTGAAAGGAGCAGAATATTTATTTAAATGTATCCCCAGACTGAGAGCCTTGCTTTCTTTTCCACAGAGCGAGGCTACAGGGGGTAAAGTCACCGGCGAGGGTCATCTGTCTATACTCAGCTTCCTTATCTAAACATATTTCATGTCCGTCTCCTGTATGTACATAACCATGCCACCACGTGTGTACATACGCACAGTCATGCAGAGTTGAAAAGGTTCTGCATTGATTTTCTGCTGACTGCTGTGCAGAACAGTGGAATATAAGAGAGTGGGAACATGGGAAAAAAGAACAAAGGAATAAGAGAGAGGTAACTGAGGAGACTACAGAAAGCATGTCCTTGAGTGTTTTGAATAGAGGTGCAGGGGCCGAGCTTTGGGGAGGGTGTGTTATCATTAACGGGCCGTTATTGGTGGAAACACAACTGGGAGTTTCCATTTGGGAAAGGTCGTGTGCTGCTCTGACTCTGGGACATGCACACACATACCGGAATACCTGCCATGACACAGGAGGCGACACTTGATAATGTTGGTACCAGCTGACACATCACACACAAACACACATGCCTGGCGTGAGTGTAAACAAACACAGCTCCCAGTCGCAGCACATACTGTTTCCTCAGCTGACACAAATATAGGCTCCGACCACGCTGAGACTCTCAGCTACTAAAACTTTCCTGCTCATTTATTCCTGGAACACAAATTACTACTTTCTCAGAATATGAGTTACGTAACTACAGCAAAAGAGAAAGGAAAAGGCTAATTATGGAACAAATTGTGATTTATATCCTTTAAAATAACCCTCTCACGCAGGGCCGGCTCTAGATAATTTGCAGCCCTAGGCGAGATCTGAGTTGGCGCCCCAGCCAGAGAATCGTACAATAGAAAAGATAAAGATCAATAGAGTATCCAAGGAATACACAATAGAATGGGGGGTGGACGTCACATCCTCTGTGAGGTATGCCCCCCCGGGAAGATTTTTTTAAACATTTTAAAGGTCACATGTCATGCTTTTTCGGTTATTACCTGTCCCCTTGTGTGTTATGAAGGTTTTTCTGCATGTAAACGGTGTGCAGAGTCAAAACCCTCAAAGTACACCCTGTAGCGAGTAAAACTCTAAAACAGAAAATACCTCCCCAAAACGCCTTGTTGGTGAAACGAGCTGCAGTGAGCCGTTTAGTGGAGAAAGGGAATGCTGCTGAATACACATACTTTACAGAGATGCTGTATGCGAAACCAATGTGAGTTTGGAAAATTGCACAGTATTTTTCTATTTTAGTATACCTCAACAATGGAATTATGATCAGTGGAAATGGCCATGACATGTGACCTTTAAAGTAAAATGCTTCAATCTGGTGCACTTTAAGCAGAATTACTACTAGATCTAGGGGGTACAACTCTAAACACCCATATGAAAAAGATTGGTTTACATTTTATTAATCAAATAAGTATGTGAACATAACCAATAACCTACCATAGCCAATAACAAATAAATGTAACTTATTTTATTTTTGTTGTTCATTCATATCTTATTTGACCTATTAACATTTATTTATTAGTGCATTTTTTTTAATCTCTCCAGTTTAAAACAATATTTTTGGTTTA